>NW_025246143.1:0-2549 GCF_018294505.1 Triticum aestivum | reverse complement strand
TGATCTGGACCTTAGCTCGCGTGTCTGCCATCTTCAGATCAGAACTGGAGAAAGTGGCCTTGATCCAAACTCCACACCTGCACTTCGTGGATCCTTAGGGATTTACCGCAAGATCTCCACGAAAATCACGCCTCCAAAGGCACACGGATCGCTGTCAGGAACAGGAATTTTACCACAGGAAGAGTATCTCCCCGCAACCTTTCCGGACTCGTCGATCTGTGCCCGAATGACCGCCACCGCCGTGTGCGCCTCCAGCAACGTCACCACCGTCGTCGCAAACAGGGAGGGACGGGAGGGATTTTACGGGAGAACCCAACCCCTCGTTCTCCTCTGCTTGATCCGCCGCCCGCTTCGTCGATGCCGAAAATCAACTAGCTTCTGATACCTTTGTGAGAACCGGAATGCAAGAAGTTCACCGATCTATGTGGATTTCATTGAATCAGAGTGGATCGAGGGATAGTGCTGATACAATTTGGGGATCAGAGCCCAGATACCCTGCCTTACAAGTTGAACTAGGGTTTCTACCTACGCTAATGAATTTTGGGGGAAAACGACTTACTCACTCTCATGCGACTCGCGCTACATATAGTCCCCTCCAGCTCACACGGTAACTCACTAACAGTCACTTAACGGTTACAACACAGTAAAAGGTTTAAAACTACTGGTGATCGGCGAGGTCGCATCCGAGCCGTTGGATCGCGTGAATCGCCATCTTGTCATCTCAGTCGTTCTTTGTCTGAATGAGGGTTGGTGTCGATCTTTAGTACTTTCGAGGGTCAGGACCTGACAGTCATGATCCGGATCCCTAGCCAAGGACAGGAGTTGGGAGTATTACGATTAGCTTAATCCCTTGGGTTGCCCAACCACTCGCTACAAGGCATCACACTTTTCAAGGATTCAGGTTGTGTTTGATCCTCGCGGCGAGGCACGCGTGGTGTTGCTATGTCAGAGCATCTCTATCGGACCTATTAAATTTGACCCTTAGACTAGCCACAATGATAGTAACATAGACTAGTAACATGCATATGTTATTAGTCTATGTTACTACTACCTCCGTCCCAATTTACTGGTCCTATTAGAATTTTGTGCCAAACTTTGACCATAGGTTTCACTAAGAAAATAATAATGCATGTCATCAAAAATTATATTGTTGAATTCGTATTTAAACGTAGTTTTTAGTGATATTATTTGTGGTTACATGCATTAACATTTTGTTGTTTAAATCTAAAATTAAAATTTAGCACAAAATGTGAAGGGGACCAATAAACCAGGACGGAGGTAGTACCTCTATAATGGGGAGTAACATATCTGTGGTATAATATGCAACACTTTATTTATTAGGCTATAGACATATCTAGCCTTGATATGTGTGATGTTACTCATACTACTAGTAACTACTCCCTCCGTCCGGGTTTATTAGGCCTCTAGCATCACGAGCATGTCCTCTTTTATAAGGCCCTACTTTGGAAATGTGCATGCATGCAACCATTTCATCGATTGCAATGAAAGCCATTGTTGTCGGTGCCATGGCTGGAAAATTAATACACTTCATGCATGCTTTTTCATTGGTTGCATGCATGTGAGAGAGTGCATTGGGAGTGGAATGAAAGAATTAATGTGAGCAAATTATTATATGTCTTAATCTAAGAGAAGTTGTCTTTAGGCCTAATAAACCCGGACGGAGGGAGTAGCTATGTTTCCATTTTCCTCTCTTTCTTCATTTATTGCTTGCCACATTATCTATTTTATTTAGATATGTGTGATGTTACTACCTATGTTACTCTTCCACTGTGGGTAGTCTTAAAAACACGTATAAAAGGGTACTGTAAATCATTTTTATGGTGTGAAATTGACCCAGACAAAGCAGCGTCTATAATAAAACTGTATTTTGTTGTAGCTTTTTTCTTTTTTATTTCTTCTTCCCCTCTCCCGGCAGAGCCCATCTCTAGCCGTGACGTGCCTCGCCCTGGCACCACGGCTCGCCCCGGCCACCCGCCTTGCCCCGAAGCCGCCCGCCCCGATCGCGCACTCCTTGGCGTTCCTTCCCGTCCTATTAACCCCGGCACCGCCCGCCGCCCCGCGCGCACTCCCCGGCGTGGCCGCACGAGCTCCACGCCATTGTGTGTAACTCGCCCCCTCCCCCGCCCTTCTCCGGCGCAGCAACGCCCCAATTCGGGCAGCCGGTGGCCTGCTCCGCCCTGTCCGTGGATGGCCTCGCCTCGGTAGTGGACGTCGAGCTGGCTGCAATTTGGACCAGCGGCGGCAAATTCCGGCGTACACCGGCTTCTTCCAACGTGCAGTGACGGATTCCGGTGAGTTCCGGGAAGATTCCGGCCAGTTCCGCGGCGGCGCGTCTGCTTCGATGAGGTTTGACTGGTTTACGAGATGAACTGTATAATGCCTTTGAAACTGTACATATAAGGTTCTCGCAAATGGATTTTTAGTGCCCTTTAAAATGTTTAAGGGCCGAACGAGTTTTACGGGATCTGCAAGGGACTGTTTTTTGATCTAAACTATAAACTGTTGGGGAACGTTGCAGAAAATTAAAA
>NW_025246142.1:0-2549 GCF_018294505.1 Triticum aestivum | reverse complement strand
TGTTGATCACAATGAGCTGGTCAACTAGAGGCTCACCAGGGACATATTGTGGTCTAAGTATTCACACGTGTATTACGATTTCCGGATAATACAGTTATAGCATGAATAAAAGACATTTATCATGAACATTGAAATATAATAATACTTTTATTATTGCCTCTAGGGCATATTTCCAACAGTCTCCCACTTGCACTAGAGTCACCAATCTAGTTACATTGTGATGAATCGAACACCCATAGAGTTCTGGTGTTGATCATGTTTTGCACGCGAGAGAGGTTTAGTCAGCGGATCTGCGACATTCAGATCCGTGTGCACTTTGCAAATCTCTATGTCTCCATCTTGAACATTTTCACAGATGGAGTTGAAACGACGCTTGATGTGCCTGGTCTTCTTGTGAAATCTGGGCTCCTTGGCAAGGGCAATAGCTCCAGTGTTGTCACAGAAGAGTTTGATCGGACCCGACGCATTGGGTATGACTCCTAGGTCGGTGATGAACTCCTTCACCCAAATCGCTTCATGCGCTGCCTCCGAGGCTGCCATGTACTCCGCTTCACATGTAGATCCCGCCACGACGCTCTGCTTACAGCTGCACCAGCTTACTGCTCCACCATTCAACATATACACGTATCCGGTTTGTGACTTAGAGTCATCCAGATCTGAGTCGAAGCTAGCGTCGACGTAACCCTTTACGACGAGCTCTTCGTCTCCTCCATAAACGAGAAACATGTCCTTCGTCCTTTTCAGGTACTTCAGGATATTCTTGACCGCTGTCCAGTGTTCCTTGCCGGGATTACTTTGGTATCTTGCTACCAAACTTACGGCAAGGTTTACATCGGGTCTGGTACACAACATGGCATACATAATAGATCCTATGGCTGAAGCATAGGGGATGACACTCATCTCTTCTTTATCTTTTGCCGTGGTCGGTGACTGAGCTGAGCTCAGTCTCACACCTTGTAACATAGGCAAGAACCCCTTCTTGGACTGATCCATTTTGAATTTCTTCAAAACCTTGTCAAGGTATGTGCTTTGTGAAAGACCTATGAGGCGTCTCAATCTATCTCTATAGATCTTGATGCCTAATATATAAGCAGCTTCTCCAAGGTCCTTCATTGAAAAACACTTATTCAAGTAGGCCTTAATGCTGTCCAGAAATTCTATATTATTTCCCATCAAGAGTATGTCATCTACATATAATATGAGAAATGCTACAGAGCTCCCACTCACTTTCTTGTAAACGCAGGCTTCTCCATAAGTCTGCATAAACCCAAACGCTTTGATCATCTCATCAAAGCGAATGTTCCAACTCCGAGATGCTTGCACCAGTCCATAAATGGATCGTTGGAGCTTGCACACTTTGTTAGCGTTCTTAGGATCGACAAAACCTTCCGGCTGCATCATATACAGCTCTTCCTTAAGATGCCCGTTAAGGAATGCTGTTTTGACGTCCATCTGCCATATCTCATAATCATAGTATGCGGCAATTGCTAACATGATTCGGACGGACTTTAGCTTCGCTACGGGAGAGAATGTCTCGTCGTAGTCAATCCCTTGAACTTGTCGATAACCCTTAGCGACAAGTCGAGCTTTATAGATGGTGACATTACCATCCGCGTCCGTCTTCTTCTTAAAGATCCATTTGTTTTCTATCGCTCGCCGGTCATCGGGCAAGTCTGTCAAAGTCCATACTTTGTTTTCGTACATGGATTCTATCTCGGATTTCATGGCTTCAAGCCATTTGTTGGAATCTGGGCCCGCCATCGCTTCTTCATAGTTCGAAGGTTCACTGTTGTCTAACAACATGATTTCCAGGACAGGGTTGCCGTACCACTCTGGTGCGGAACGTGTCCTTGTAGACCTACGAAGTTCAGCAGTAACTTGATCCGAAGTACCTTGATCATCATCATTGTTTTCCTCTTCAGTTGGAGTGGGCATCACAGGAACGGTTTCCTGCGCTGCGCCACTTTCCCGCTCAAGAGGCAGTACTTCATCGAGTTTTACTTTCCTCCCACTTACTTCTTTCGAGAGAAACTCTTTTTCCAGAAAGCATCCGTTCTTGGCAACAAAGATCTTGCCTTCGGATCTTAAGTAGAAGGTATACCCGACAGTTTCCTTAGGGTATCCTATGAAGTCGCATTTTTCCGACTTGGGTTCGAGCTTTTCAGGTTGAAGTTTCTTGACATAAGCATCGCATCCCCAAACTTTTAGAAACAACAGCTTAGGTTTCTTTCCAAACCATAATTCATACGGTGTCGTCTCAACGGATTTAGACGGTGCCCTATTTAAAGTGAATGTAGCTGTCTCTAGAGCGTATCCCCAAAATGATAGCGGTAAATCGGTAAGAGACATCATAGACCGCACCATATCCAATAGAGTGCGATTACGACGTTCGGACACACCGTTTCGTTGAGGTGTTCCAGGCGGCGTGAGTTGTGAAACGATTCCACATTTCCTTAAGTGTGTGCCAAATTCGTGACTTAAATATTCTCCTCCACGATCTGATCGTAGGAACTTTATCTTTCGGTCACGTTGATTCTCCACCTCATTCT
>NW_025246141.1:0-2549 GCF_018294505.1 Triticum aestivum | reverse complement strand
AAAAAAAAAGAAATGACCAAATAGATCAGCTCGGAAGAACACATGTTCCAAACATATAAGTTGCATGGGCTCAAAAAGAAAATTGACACATCCAAATGAAAGAGACACATGTGTGCCACCCTGTACTTTGCATTCCACAAGGCATAGACAGAATGTGTGGATGTACTCATAAGAAAAGATTGTGCACTATGTATGGATTACCAGGAAGATCAATGTAACCAATCACTATAAATATATAACAATAGCCATCTTCTTTGGTGTAGTATAATTTGTCTTGATTGCTGTGAAGTAAATGGAACATTGAAACACTGCAGGCAGGGATCAATGACTAGCAATCTAGTGGCAATGCAAGATGTCCACCGTTCTGTTTTCTTGTACATGTTTGTTCTATGTAGTGTGCATGGTCATACCCAAGAATAAAAGAGGGCCAATGCGAAATCAAAACTTAGGCCCTCAATGACATTCAACATTAGGAAGGCAAAACTTTATAATATATATCAATTTGGCAGTGCAAATGTTTGAAGAACTACATCTTATCAAAAAGAAAACTAAGAAGCAAATATCATGCATTAAAAACAGATTATACAAAAAAGGGGATGAAACAAATTTTAATCTATTTTGGAAAGAACATGGGGCAGCAGAAAGATTTTGGAGGCACATAAATGTATGTGCAAAGTGTAAGTAGTAGCTGCAGAATTATTTAAGAAAGCTGGTTGTGATTCAGAATAGGACTTAAGCATTTGAAAGTAGGCACAATTTTAACTTTCAATGACATGCTTCATTCAGAAAAAAATAAGTCATCAGTATGTGAAATGAGAAACATATCCTTTCTTTAGTGTAATATATTCCAGAATTCTAAGAAGATGCAATACCTTCTAGATGTGGGGACTGCTATGGGCTGTCATGGTTGCTTCTGCATAATTTTACGAACAACCTCAATCTGCAAACATAGGATTATCAATAGGAAGCAATTTGAGAAACAAACTGCTGAAATAGACATGATAAGAAAGAAGTTTTACATATCGACGAGGCCATGCAATAGATCGCCCAAGGGCATTGGCCATGGTCCTCACATTCCCATAAGGGCGTTGCAAAATAGCATCCTTTTTCATCACCATGTTAACTACAACTTCACAACATTGAGAACCAAGCTCGGCACCTGCCACTATCTTCGTCCTATCAATTGACTGAATAGTGGCCTTCGCCACTGGTATGTTATAAGGGCGGGAGATAGAGTACAATATGACATCCTCTCCAACCTGAGACAAGCCAAATATAATCTAAACTTCACAATATGTGTGTCAAATATAAAGCAAGAAATCTTTAGGAGCAAGAGCTTTTTTACTTGGGGAGTCTTTTGAGTGACGGTTGTGTTCTGATGATCTAGTTGATTCATCTGTTGGACCAACACTTGCTTCTTCTGTTGTGTGATTTCCGCTTGATTTTCTAGCATTGGTCTATTTGACATCTACATCCAAAGAGATTTTTTTGGGCAATATTTAAAAAGTCTAGTTGACAATACTAAAATAATGCATTTTCATTTCAACAATGCAGACCACATGATCATCCTCCTTTTCAGCAGCCATGTACCCAGTCTCGCTATTTTCGCCTTCATCACCGATGTACTGCACCAAGCCAATACGAGTTAGCAAAGGAAAGACAACAATACTATTCATAAAGTTTTCAAATGGAGACAATGCCAGAAACACACCTCGTTTTGTGCAGAATTAGAATCATAGTGTGGACTGAATTGCTCCTTTTCTTTAGCCCTTAAAAGTGCAGCCTCTTCCATAGCTTGTCGACATTCTTCCTCGGCCATTTGGAGCTTTGTTGATTTTAATTTTCTAGTTCCAGGCATGCGTAGATCTGATGCACTTGGCCCCATGCCTATACAGCGAACATACCCATTCCTCTCCTTTCCAAATACATGCGAAAAAAGATCACCTTGCTCTGTGGTTTTCTCTAACAATTCTGGTTGTTCATTTGCTTTGTTCTCCAGTTCTTTCTACAAGGAGGAACCACAGAAATAAGTATCACTACAAATGGCTCTACTATATGAAAGTAATTATTATGTAGTACATACAATTTTTTGTGCCGCTGCCGTGCTGGAAGGAACTCCTTTTTTACTTGTGTGTGTTATAACAAATGCTTCATCCCTACGTGGGGGGTATCCATTCTTCTTATGCTACATTCAATTTATTATTCTATGAGCCAGCACATATTTAGATGGGTTAAAGAATTGTAGGAAACTGTAGCAAAAATGTACCTCTTCTTCGATAACACGTGCATGACTCTTGCTGCCAGTTGTATGAAACAAGGTCATCCCTTGGCGATTTAATTTCCCTATCTCACTACGTTGCTAAAGTAGAACAAACAATGATCATGATCAATAGTTAGATCTTTTCAAAAATGAACACTGGACAATGATCTTGCAGCATACCTTAGCTGCATCAGTCCTCCAATGGTCAATAAGCCATTTCCAGTCATCTTCATGAACTCTAGCATCACAATCAGCAAGGAGCTCCTCGTCGGTCTTTTCTTCATGAAAA
>NW_025246140.1:0-2549 GCF_018294505.1 Triticum aestivum | reverse complement strand
CCGGCCCCCTGGGCTCACGAACCGGGACGAATGCCCCCATGGGTCCCGGTTCGTGACTGAACCGGGACTAATGGGCTTGCCATGCCCGAACGAAAGCCCTGTTTTCTACTAGTGCATGTGTAGGTCGTACTTGACCAGCCTAGATCTTGGAAAGAGATGTCAACCGAACCGTATCTATGTATAAAACCGTATAAACCGAAGTATAAAAACCGTATAAACCAAAAACCGTATAAACCGAACTGAATCAAACCGAAAAAACCGAATGCACAGGCTGACTTCCAGCACTACATCCTGGCGCTGGGCACGGCCGTCATGATCCCTTCGGTGCTGGTGCCCATGATGGGCGGGAGCGACGTGAGTGCGCCTCTGCGTTTCTTGATTCGCGCCACCCCCCATGGGTTGGCGCCTGGCGTCACAAGTTTCAGTGCCAACAATGTCTGGTGGTGTTCTCGGCTTGCCATCTCGGATGGGTTGCAGGGAGACAGGGTGAGGGTGGTGCAGACGCTGCTATTCGTCACCGGCATCAACACACTGCTGCAGTCGTTCTTCGGGACGCGGCTGTCCACGGTCATAAGCGGCTCCTACGCCTTCCGCATCCATCGTGCAGGACTCGTCGCTCGCGGCCATACCTGACGAGCACGAGGTGAGCAATCATTCATTCACTTTCACATTCTAGTATCCGCACATTCAGAAATTCTTTAATGGTATGGTCTAATCAAAACCATATTTGAGCAGAGGTTCCTCAAGAGCATGCGGGCCATACAGGGGGGCGGTTATAGTGTCCTCCAGTATTCAGATCATCCTTGGTTACAGCCAGCTCTGGGGTATTTTCTCCAGGTACTACCACACACTGTCAAGTACTTGTTGTACTAGTCGCCAACCCGTGCATTCGCACGGCCTAGTTACTAAATACTTTTACATGATAATCTATATACCATATAACTATTTTCTGCGTAAAGTTATATTGGTCGTCCATATGAAAAGTTCTAAAGGATTTGGAACTTGGGGATTCATAGGAGAATTCATTTCCACTAATGAGTTAGGTGGGTGAGAACACAATAGTTATAAGATGTGACCAAAAATAGTAAGTGTGCACTTTAATTCTATATACGATTTTACTCTCCTTTATAATATATAAGGAAGTTTGAAATTATTATTTATCTCATTTCAAAAGTATAAAGAGTTGCCTTACTTGTTAGGTCTAGTCTGTATATTTATATGCTAGGACATCTATACATGTATTGTCTCAAAATGTTAGCATTTGTACCGACTATAGTCCCGTAGGAAAATGTTAAATTGCATGAACTATGGCCTGCTAAGCTAATTATAAATTTTCCTTACTGCTATAAATATTTGTCCCGTAAAATAGTTCATTCTTGTGAGAGTATTAAGAACAGTATTCTCAGATATCTGATCCGCTTGACACTTACGATGGAATGGTGTGAATGAAACAATCAAGCAATACACAACCAATAATTTGAGATTCAACAAACACCACGACTTGATAGGTTTGGAATTTGAAGAAAACCAGAGCATCGGAAAAGCATTTTTTGAATAGCGAAGAACCTTACATATAAGGTATTAGTATCTGCGCACATGAATCACATGTTGGAATACATATAAATTTAAAAGATAGATATATGTACTACATAGACGATAGTCTTAGGTGACAAATTTACTTTTATTGCTGTATGGATTACATAGCAATATTTTGCATTGTTATTGAACAGACGAACCGTGCTCGCTTGGTTTAAACTTAAAAAGGGACATTTTATGAGCACTCGGCCATTCCAATCATGAATTTACAGCTGTTCATAATACAAATGCAAACAAAAATCTTGTGCATTGGGTGATCATTGGCTTACTACAGCTATTGATAATTGATAGTTGTAGGCATGCATTTTAAAAGAATCAAGCCGAGAAATTCTTGTACATATAATTCCTTATTTAATACACAGTCAAATCAGACTTACTAAAACACAAAAAAAATTACGATCCAATATGAAGTACTAACACGCACCATATCAAGAAGCGATACTCACCTTGTTCTATTTTTATCCTTGTCCATGGGGTAGCGAGATTTACAGCTTTACCGACCCCATCGCACATATATGATGACCTATATTATAATGGGGGCAGAAATTAATAACACATTGGAAAGAGATATATTAGTAGCACATATAGGTGCAGTCTTATTAAGGGTTGCAGCTTGATTGGCCCCTCACTGGTGAAGAATAATGCATCGCCATATCCTTAGCATGGTCTGATCGAAAACTGCTAATACATTTCCTTACGTACTTACAGTTGGAAATATGGATGTGGAGTGTCTTGAGCATAACAGTGGTTGTTTTGTTCACACAATACCTCATACAGATAGCGAGTGGGTCCCATGGATAGATGTAGTAGTGATAGTTGGAACATCCAAAAGGACAGGGGCTTAGTGCATGTTAGACTGATGTATTAGCTGTACAATTACAAATAAGATTGCAACCTGCGATATCTCAAAGCTATTAAATGCACCTGCTGGAAAATCTGAGAACCCCACAAAA
>NW_025246139.1:0-2549 GCF_018294505.1 Triticum aestivum | reverse complement strand
GTTTCGAGATGCAACCACCGACGACACGTATCGTCAAAATAGAGATCGTGCCCCCCTTATTACGGGATTCTCATCAATACAGGTTTGGGAAACCCAACCATGTCGTTTCGCATGACCCTTTGGAAATAGGCGAGCTTTAAGGCTCGTGGGGGACGCATGATATTCACTGCCTTTATAAGGAGATAAGATTCCCCCTTTTTACCCCACGCCTTCCCCTTCCTCAGTCCATCCGCCCTCAAGCTCCAGCGCTCAAGCTTCGATCCATGCCGTTCCCAGAAAGTACTCCAGCCATGTCCGGATCCAGAGCGCGGGGCAAGTGGATGGCCTCCTCCGTCATGGAGAAAAACATCAAGGAACTCCAGGAAGTGGGGTATCTGGCCAAGGAGATCGCCCACCGGCTTCCAGCCAAAAAGCAGATCATCCCCACTCCAAAGCCCGGCGAGAGGGTACTGTTCATCCCCCATTTTCTTCGTGGACTGGGGTTTTCCCTTCATCATTTCGTCCACGGCCTCATGTTTTACTATGGGCTAGATTTTCATGATCTAACCCCGAATTCTTTCCTCAACATTTTGGCGTTTATCGTCATATGCGAGGCATTCCTCCGCATTTACCCCCACTTTGGCCTGTTGCTCAAGGTCTTCAATGTGAAGCCGAAAGTGGTGGATGGTGATAACCCACAAGTACAGGGGATCGCAACAGTTTTCGAGGGTAGAGTATTCAACCCAAATTTATTGATTCGACACAAGGGGAGCCAAAGAATATTCTCAAGTATTAGCAGCTGAGTTGTCAATTCAACCACACCTGGAAACTTAATATCTGCAGCAAAGTGTTTAGTATCAAAGTAATATGATAGTAGTGGTAACGATAGGAGAAATAACAGTGGCAAAAGTAATATTTTTGGTGTTTTATAGTGATGATAACAATAGCAACGGAAAAGTAAATAAGCGAAGAATAATATATGGAAAGCTCGTAGGCAATGGATCGGTGATAGAGAATTATGTCGGATGTGGTTCATCATGTAACAGTCATAACCTAGGGTGACACAGAACTAGCTCCAATTCATCAATGTAATGTAGGCATGTATTCCGAATATAGTCATACGTGCTTATGGAAAAGAACTTGCATGGCATCTTTTGTCCTACCCTCCCGTGACAGCGGGGTCCTAGCGGAAACTAAGGGATATTAAAACCTCCTTTTAATAGAGTACCAGACCAAAGCATTAACACATAGTGAATACATGAACTCCTCAAACTACGGTCATCACCGGGAGTGGTCCCGATTATTGTCACTTCGGGGTTGCCGGATCATAACACATAGTAGGTGACTATAGAATTGCAAGATAGGATCAAGAACTCACATGTATTCATGAAAACATAATAGGTTCAGATCAGAAATCATGGCACTCGGGCCCTAGTGACAAGCATTAAGCATAGCAAAGTCATAGCAACATCAATCTCAGAACATAGTGGATACTAGGGATCAAACCCTAACAAAACTAACTCGATTACATGATAAATCTCAACCAACCCATCACCGTCTAGCAAGCGTACTGATACGTCTCCAACGTATCTATAATTTTTGATTGCTCCATGCTATATTATCTACTGTTTTGGGCAATATTGGGCTTTATTTTCCACTTTTATATTATTTTTGGGAGTAACCTATTAACCGGAGGCCCAGCCCAGATTTTCTGTTTTATGCCTATGTCAGTGTTTCAAGGAAAAGGAATATCAAACAGAGTCAAAACGGAACGAAATCAACTGGAGAAGTTACTTTTGGAAGGAAACCTACCGGGTAGACTTGGACCCTACGTCAGAAGATGAAGGAGGTGCTCACGAGGGTAGAGGTGCGCCCACCCCCCTGGGGCGCGCCCCCTGCCTCGTGGCCCCCCCTTCGGTCCACCGACGTACCCCTTGTACCCATATATACCTACGTATCGTAAAACTTCCGGGGAGCGCAATAGATCAGGAGTTCCGCCGCCAGAAGCCTCCGTAGCCACCGAAAGCCAATCTAGACCCGTTCCGGCACCCTGCCGGAGGGGGAATCCTTCTCCGGTGGCCATCTTCATCATCCCGGTGCTCTCCATGACGAGGAGGGAGTAGTTCTCCCTCGGGGCTGAGGGTATGTACCAGTAACTATGTGGTTGATATCTCTCTCTCGTGTTCTTGAGGTGATACGATCTTGATGTATCGCGAGCTTTGCTATTATATTTGGATCCTATGATGTTTCTTCCCCCCTCTACTCTCTTGTAATGAATTGAGTTTCCCCTTTGAAGTTATCTTATCGGATTGAGTCTTTAAAGATTTGAGAACACTTGATGTATGTCTTGCCGTGGATATCTGTGGTGACAATGGGATATCACATGATTCACTTGATGTATGTTTTGGTGACCAACTTGCGGGTTCCGCCCATGAACCTATGCATAGGGGTTGGCACACGTTTTCGTCGTGATTCTCCGGTAGAAACTTTGGGGCACTCTTTGAGGTCCTTTGTGTTGGTTGAATAGATGAATTTGAGATTGTGTGACGCATATCGTATAATCATACCCA
>NW_025246138.1:0-2549 GCF_018294505.1 Triticum aestivum | reverse complement strand
GACCCTGCACCTTCTTCTACTCCTGATGGGAACGAGTAGAAGCTCTATGTCTTCAAACCTTTTTGGTCCTTACTGACAAAAGGGGGAGAAGCATATGAGTTGATAGTCTTCAAGCGGGTCCATATGGGTGGTTGCTATATTTTTTTCCTAGTGGTTGCAACTCTCGTTTTTGATACATTTGGCTCTTTGGGTTGTAACACATAAACTTGATGGTCGTCTGCTACTTTATCTGCTATTCTGTGATGCGATGATAAATTCCGCATGAAGTCATTCCGCAGATGTCCATTTTTCATTATGCATGTCATTATCTTTGTTATATCCTTATATGCATGATGAATTGTCTTCATAAGTTGAAGAGGATCTCCACAAGTAAAACCTGCCATGTGCATTTGCATTCGAGAGCAAACTACTTATATGCACATCTTCAGGGGGAGCCTTTTGCTACTTATGAAGACAATGCCTTAATCCTTAAACTTTCACATAGTTTTATCCCCGTTGAAAACTTCAACCAGTTCGTCATCAATCACCAAAAGGGGGAGATTGTAAGTGCATCTAGTGCCACCCCTAGTTGGTTTTGGAGTATTGACGACAAACTTGGTTGAGGGACTAATGTGTTTGTGAGAATTGCAGTATAACACAGGTAGTAGTCCCACATTGATTCGGTTTACCTACCAGAGATGACCCCTAAAAATGTGTGAAGACATTGAAGACAATGGTGATCTGTGAAGATATTCACAACGAAGATTATGACTTGAGAAGACATTCACGTGAAAACTATGGAGTGCGAAGACATAGTTGTTTCATAGTTTCCTTTTCTTCTTTGTTGAGTCATAGGAACCACTGTACTGTTAAGTGGGGTCCAAGTGAACAAAGTCAAAGTGACTAAAGTGATGCTCAACCAAATCCTATGTCTTCAAGCAAAGACAATGAGTGCAAATCTTATCCAGAGCTGGATGAGTCAGCTTTACTTGTAGCCCAAGTCAAGCTGCCG
This sequence comes from Triticum aestivum, assembly GCF_018294505.1. NCBI lineage: Eukaryota > Viridiplantae > Streptophyta > Magnoliopsida > Poales > Poaceae > Triticum > Triticum aestivum. Next base: position 1,558 of record NW_025246138.1, on the reverse strand, counting down.
CGTGTGTTTGAAATCTGACCGTTGGACACGTGTTAGTTCCTTAGTGACCCAGGGTCATTTCGGACAAATCAGGTCGGGTTGCCTCCTGGCTATAAATAGCCCACCCCCTACACCATAAATTGGTGGCTGCTCAGAGTTAGTGCACGGCTTTTGTCGTTTGAGAGCAACCCACCTCCGAAGCATTTGAGAGAGAGAGATCCTTGCGAAGACAAAGCCCAAAACACCCAGAGCCAAAGAGTGTTAGGCATCACTGAAGTCTTTCTGTCCGCGTGACCTGAAGACTTGTTACACTTGAGAATTCTGAATCCTCCAGCCGGTTAGGCATCGCGTTCTGAGCATCCAAGAGTCATTGTGGATTGCCAGTGAACGAAGTCTGTGAAGGTTTGGAAGTCTACCTTGAAGACTTACCAGAGTGATTGGGCGAGGACTAAGTGTTCTTAGCTCAAGGGGAATAAGGTGAAGACGCGGTCTTCTGAGTTCAATCTCAGCCTCCCTAACCAGATGTACAGTTGTCACAACAACTGAAACTGGTCCAACAAATCCTTGTCCTCACCAAGCAACTGGTTCTATCCTTTACCTCTCTTTACTTACAATATGCCTTCATGAAGTCATTGCTTGCTTGCTTGATCTAATTGGCTTCACTGTGTGAAGACTGTTGTTGATTGGCTTCATACTATCTTCCATCCCGATCCATTCTACCTAGCTGCTAATAGTCTTCGTGCTTTCACTTTATTACTTACTTGACTATGGCTTGTCTAGTGTAGTCTACCTTCCGCTGCATATCAATAGGTTCATTTCTTGTGTTTGTCTTCAAAGCCCCCATGTTTTGAAGACTTTCCTAAAAATCGCCTATTCACCCCCCCCTAGTCGATAACTAGCACTTTCAATAATTAATTGCAACGCATAAATTTGGTTTCATTAGCCTAATCAGGCATGAATGTCCCTTTTTTTAGGCTTTATTCTCTTTGATTGTTTTAGTGCTCAAGTGCCCATAATTTTGCTCTAATTAAAGCTAAACAACATATTCACTTTTATCGGCGTGTGCCCATGATTTCTTTCATTTATAATCAACCAGCATAAAACAAACACACACCGCTAACCAATGGCCAGCACGAATATTTTATAAAAATACTATAGCGTCAGATTAGAAGTATTTTTTAAAAAAAATTTGAACATTATAAACAATAATATTTGGCGAATATTCTTGGAAATGTGAATAATTTTTAAAAAAACCAAACAATTTTCAAAAAATATGAACAATTGTTTTCTGAAAATTCCAATATTTTTGGAATAACATGAAAAAATAGAAACATTAATATTTTTGAAATTCACAAAAAATATTTTGAAAACATGAAAATTGTATAAAAACATAAATATGTTTTGAACTTTTTATTTTTTTTAAAGCGGGACATTTAAAAACAATTTTAGAAAATGTTTTCTTAGACGTAAATATTATTTTGGATTTGTTAACATGTCACTAAAACTGGAATATTTTAAAGTATGGAAAATTTATAAAAAGTAAATTAAAAAAACTGGGAGAATTTTTTAAAACAAAAAA
>NW_025246137.1:0-2549 GCF_018294505.1 Triticum aestivum | reverse complement strand
GTATCTTTAAAATTCTGAATAAACCGGGGTTTTAACTGGGCCCATGACCCAATGGAGTTGGCAGGTAGCCCTTTAACCAAGTGCGGGCCGTCCCATCCAACATCATGGTGAAATACTTAGCACATGCATCATCGCTAACATCCAGGGATTCCATGATCATCTTGTAACTCTCAACCCAAGCTTCAAGGGGTAAATCAGCGGTGTAGTTAGGCACCTCACGAGGACCCTTGAAATCCTTAGGCAAACGCTCATTACGTAGAGCCGACACTAAACATGGCAGTCCCAAAGTTCTGCAGGTCAGGCCCGTCTCCACCAAATTTGTCGGATGAGCTGGAGAATGCTGACGAGTTGTGTACTGAGGCGCCAGCTCAGCCTCCCAACGCGCTCTACCCTGATCCACAACATTCTGAGCATTATCTCCACCACGCGCCGGGTCATGCCCACGAGGCGTGTTTCGGTTTCATCCACTGCTTGACATGGCCGGTTCATCAATATGCCTGCTATAACTTTTGCTCGGACATAGCATATAGTGGACACGGTCCCGACTGTATGAATAAGCCGCCTATTGAGCCACAACGGTCTGGAGCAGCTCCCCAGCTCATCGTATTTCCATCGCTGCCGGTGATTCGCCTTCAACCGATAGAGCCGCCAGCCGTGTCGCCGCAACAATTATGTTATCCAAAGGATTAGAATAATGACCCGATGGTGTCGGTACATACTGAGGTGGAGTAGTATTCAGACAGGGCGGCTCCGTCGTGTGTGGCTGAGCCAGCGCTCCAGCCCCAGGCGCTTCAACCCGGGGTTTATCTCTGGTTGGTTATTGGTCCTCGCTCCAAGCATGCAAAAGAGGTTTCTGGCCTTGTAAACCGGAGGTAGACGAGAATGATGCCACCTCCTCATGACTTCATTTGAAGCATTTTGATCCATTGTAAGTCAGAAAGCCTCTAAAGCAGCCCGCTCTGTGGCCATCCTAACGTTCTCTGCATTCAGCTCCTCCTTGGCCTGTGCTATCTCATCATGCAACTTTGCAACCTCTGCGTTGTGCTGAACTTGCTTTGCCAGGTTAACCTCCACTATTAACAATGTTGTCAGATTATCCAGCAAATCAGTCAAAACCTGAGACGGCGGGCGCACAGGGCCTCCTGCCCTGGCTGCCATTGCCGTTGCTGATCCAGAGACCATTGCTGCCATGGTCGAAGAATTCTGCGTTGGCTGTGTACCGGCCATGAAAATCGCAACCTTGTTTGGCGGCTCATAAGGGTCCGGAATACTATCGCCATCGGAATAGCCCCCAAGCCGGCCATCCTGTAGTTGGTACAGTGAATCCGTATCACCAGTGGATGACTCACCATTAGAGTAGACGACCGTATCACCACCAGACACCGACATATCCTCTGGTTCCGCCCAATGGGTGAATCCCACGAAGGCACACTTCACGGCAGGCTGAACTCAGGCGGGTCATGCACACTGAGCCATCTCGATGATGCCGGTGCAGATGTCCGGCTCAGGGCCCGATTCGCTGATCTTGCCGATGAAAACGTGGATTCCTCCGAAGGGGACCCGGTACCCGTACTCAATTGAGCCGACCTCGGGGCCCCAGACTGCATCGTTGATGTAGAGCTTGCCGCGACGACTCTTGGTCATCCGGCCCATAGTGTATCCCTTGATCCCGTCGGAGCTGCCCTTCAAGAACTCGAAACCACCGTGCGCTGGCCCCACAGTGGGCGCCAAATATCATGGAATTGTCACGGCAGATGTCCTAGTGTGAGGACTTAGTCGTGGAGCCATCGCAACTAGGTTAGCTTAAAGGTGTTAAACGGGACAAAGGACACAGGGAGTTTGTACTGGTTCGGCCCCTTGCGGTGAAGGTAAAGGCCTAATACAGTTTGATGTGGTATTGCTTATGTCTCGATTACCATGGAGTGAATCTGGTTGTCCTGGCTTTTGATCTTGTTTTCTTACCCTGAACCGTCACCGGGTCGTCCCTTTATATACACAGGTTGACGCCCGGCGGCTCACGGAGTCCCGGCCGGTTCATAAACAACGTGTCCGGCTCGGTGACTAAATATACTTGCCTTACAATACAAGTCATACACATATGGCAGTTTACCCATATGGGCCTCAATTCGCCTTTGGGCTTTCGTCCCTTAACAAGTTTGCTTCATGAACCGCCAGCTTCAACATCTTCATGGGCTTTGTATTGATGAACCACCATTGGTATAACCAGGCCCCTCCTGGGCGGGTCATACCCAATAGTCATATCCCCAACAAGACTTGTTCTTTACCTATGTTGTTCTTTAATACTTTTGTGTGACATCTAGTTAATCTCGAGTACAAACGATACATATTTTGTAGCTTTCATCTATGTTCTCCCTTTAGTTTTTGAGACTTGTTGCTGCTAGTTAACCCCAGTCCTACTATTTATGTCGTCTCCTACAGGCACTCATTACATAAATCTAACTACTAGTTGTCTTCCATGCATGTCAGATATAATTGCACACACTGATATATCCACAAGAACCTCACGGAGCAATATAACGGCCAACAAA
>NW_025246136.1:0-2549 GCF_018294505.1 Triticum aestivum | reverse complement strand
AACTACTCCCTCCGTTCCATAATGTAAGACGTTTTTTGGCACTACACTAGTGTTAAAAAACGTCTTATATTATGGGACGGAGAGAGTATATTTTTGTGTTTTTATACCAAATTTCACATATTGAATCAATATGTATGTAACTATTTATATTCTAAATGTAATTTATTTAGAAAGCGGTCGTAAGATTACCTCGGGTGAAGAATAACTTATTCTGAACCTGGATGACGAATAATAACATGTTAAAATATTCAAAATGTCTTATAACTCAGAACAGAGGTGATACTCCCCAAAAGAAGTGGTCTAGTTTAAGAATGCTACTTGTTGGCTACTACCTCCGTCCTGATTTATTAGTCCCGTTTCGTAATCTATGCCACATTTTGATCTTAAATTTAACTAACAAAATGTTAATGCATGTCACAAAAGATAATATAATTGAAAACTATGTTCAAATATTTTGTTAGTTAAATCTCTAGTCAAAATTTGGCCTAAAATACAAAGGGAACTTACAAACCAGGACGGAGGTAGTACATGCTAAAACAGAAAAAACTACTCCCTCCGTTCCATAATGTAAGACGTTTTTTGGCACTACACTAGTGTTAAAAAACGTCTTATATTATGGGACGGAGAGAGTATATTTTTGTGTTTTTATACCAAATTTTACATATTGAATCAATATGTATGTAACTATTTATATTCTAAACGTAATTTATTTAAAAAGCGGTCGTAAGATTACCTCGGGTGAAGAATAACTTATTCTGCACCTGGATGACGAATAGTAACATGTTAAAATATTCAAAATGTCTTATAACTCAGAACAGAGGTGATACTCCCCAAAAGAAGTGGTCTAGTTTAAGAATGTTACTTGTTGGCTACTACCTCCATCCTGATTTATTAGTCCCCTTTCATAATCTATGTCAAATTTTGATCTTAAATTTATCTAGCAAAATGTTAATGCATGTCATAAAAGATAATATAATTGGAAACTATGTTCAAATATTTTGTTAGTTAAATCTCTAGTCAAAATTTCGCCTAAAATACAAAGGGAACTTATAAACCAGGACGGAGGTAGTACATGCTAAAACAAAAGAAACTACTCCCTCCGTTCCATAATCTAAGACGTTTTTTGGCACTACACTAGTGTTAAAAACGTCTTATATTATGGGACGGAGAGAGTATATTTTTGTGTTTTTATACCAAATTTACATATTGAATCAATATGTATGTAACTATTTATATTCTAAACGTAATTTATTTAAAAAGCGGTTGTAAGATTACCTTTGGTGAAAAATAACTTATTCTGCACCTGGATGACGAATAGTAACATGTTAAAATATTCAAAATGTCTTATAACTCAGAACAGAGGTGATACTCCCCAAAAGAAGTGGTCTAGTTTAAGAATGCTACTTGTTGGCTACTACCTCCGTTCTCATTTATTAGTCCCCTTTCGTAATCTATGCCACATTTTGATCTTAAATTTAACTAACAAAATGTTAATGCATGTCATAAAAGATAATATAATTAAAAAACTATGTTCAAATATTTTGTTAGTTAAATCTCTAGTCAAAATTTGGCCTAAAATACAAAGTGAACTTATAAACTAGGACGGAGGTAGTACATGCTAAAACAGAAAAAACTACTCCCTCCGTTCCATAATATAAGACGGTTTTTGGCACTACACTAGTGTTAAAAAACGTCTTATATTATGGGACGGAGCGAGTATATTTTTTTGTTTTTATATCAAATTTTACATATTGAATCAATATGTATGTAACTATTTATATTCTAAACGTAATTTATTTAGAAAGCGGTCGTAAGATTACCTCGGGTGAAGAATAACTTATTCTGCACCTGGATGATGAATAGTAACATCTTAAAATATTCAAAATGTCTTATAACTCAGAACAGAGGTGATACTTTCCAAAAGAAGTGGTCTAGTTTAAGAATGCTACTTGTTGGCTACTACCTCCGTCCTGATTTGTTAGTCCCCTTTCGTAACCTATGCCACATTTTGATCTTAAATTTAACTAACAAAATGTTAATGCATGTCATAAAAGATAATATAATTGAAAACTATGTTCAAATATTTTGTTACTTAAATCTCTAGTCAAAATTTGGCCTAAAATACAAAGGGAACTTATAAACCAGGACGGAGGTGGTACATGCTAAAACAGAAAAAAACTACTCCCTCCGTTCCATAATGTAAGACGTTTTTTGGCACTACACTAGTGTTAAAAAACGTCTTATATTATGGGACGGAGAGAGTATATTTTTGTGTTTTTATACCAAATGTTACATATTGAATCAATATGTATGTAACTATTTATATTCTAAACGTAATTTTTTTAGAAAGCGGTCGTAAGATTACCTCGGGTGAAGAATAACTTATTCTGCACCTGGATGACAAATAGTAACATGTTAAAATATTCAAAATGTCTTATAACTCAGAGTAGAGGTGATACTCCCCAAAAGAAGTGGTCTAGTTTAAGAATGCTACTTGTTGGCTACTACCTCCGTCCTGATTTATTAGTCCCATTTCGTAATCTATGCCA
>NW_025246135.1:0-2550 GCF_018294505.1 Triticum aestivum | reverse complement strand
TTTTTTACTTTTAGAGGAATCTTAAGCTTCCACAATTTTCTATTATCAGATGGAACCTCGTTATGAACCAATGCATCATACATGAATTTAACCGAAAATCTTCCATTCAGATGCAGGTTCCATTTAAAGATGTCCGATTCAGCCGACAGTTGGACAGCTCCCAAACGAGTCAGCAAATCGTTCCATGCAGTCAGACGAGGTCCAGAAATCGTTCTGCAAAAAGAAATATCCGGGTGTTCTTGTCCCAATACCTGCTTAATCGTGACAAACTTATGTCTAACTATCCGATATAAGCTTGGGTATTGCACATTTAGAGGAGTAGTCCCGAGCCAGGTGTCTTCCCAGAATCGAATCTGGGAGCCGTCCCTAACCGAGAAAGTGCCAAATTGGAAAAAGAATTCTTTAGCTTTCATAACCCCACTCCAAAAATGAGAGTCACCTGGTTTCCAGTAGACCTGGGAGATTGCTTTGGACCCAACGTATTTATTACGAATGATCTCCTGCCAAACACCATCCTCAGTGAGTAATCTGAGCAATGCAATGTTTTTGATCTCAAGATCCTGGATTTCGAGTCCCCCTTGGCTTTTAGGACGACATAATATATTCCACCTAGCCAAGCGATATTTCTTTTTTCATTGTCACTCTGCCAAAAAAACCTTGATCTAAAATAATCAAGGCGTTGGAGAAGACCTTTTGGCAGATGAAAAAAAGATAGCATGTAAAGGACCATGTTGGTAAGAACCGAGTTGATCAGAACTAGTCGGCCCCCATAGGACAAGAGTTTGGCCTTCCAGCTCGCCAACCGTTTCTCTAGTCTCTCTTCAACATGTTTCCATTCAGCGATTGTCAAACGCCGATAATGAATAGGAATACCTAGATATCGAATCGGAAATTGGCCTAGTTGGCATCCAAAAATATCAGCATATTCTTGTGAAGTTTTTGCGGCTTCGCCAAAGCAGAAAAGTTCACTCTTATGAAAGTTTATCTTAAGGCCAGAAAGATCCTCAAAAGCACATAATAACAATTTAAGGTTTCTAGCCTTTTCTAGGTCGTGATTCAAAAACAAAATGGTGTCATCCGCATACTGTAAGATTGACAGGCCTCCTTCTACTAGATGAGGAATGACCCCGGTGATTTGACCAGCTAGCTTGGCCCTCTCGATGAGAGTAACTAGCATATCAGCCACGATGTTGAAAAGGATAGGTGATGCGGGGTCGCCTTGGCGTAGCCCCTTCCTAGTCTGGAAATAATTGCCTACGTCATCGTTCACCTTGATAGCCACGCTACCTCCAGACACAAAGTTCTCAACCCATCGGCACCAAGTATCGGAAAACCCTTTCATACGAAGAGTTTGAAGCAAAAAAGGCCACTTCACCTTATCATAAGCTTTCTCGAAGTCAATCTTAAAGATGACCCCATTCAACTTTTTACGGTGGAGCTCATGAACAGTTTCATGTAGGACAGCAACACCGTCTAAGATGTTCCGTCCTTGCATGAAAGTTGTTTGTGTTGGTTTGACTACATGGTCTGCGACCCCATTCAGCCGGTTAGTCGTGACCTTGGTGAAAATTTTAAAGCTCACGTTTAATAAGCAAATCGGTCTATATTGTTGAATCCGATTGGCATCCTTTATCTTTGGTAAAAGGATAATTTCACCAAAATTGAGTCTGGAGATGTCTAGTCTATGAGCATGCAGTTCATTAAACAATTGAACCAGGTCAGACTTTAACATATCCCAAAAAATTGATAAAACTCCGCCGAAAAACCATCCGGTCTCGAAGATTTGTTGTGTTTCATTTGAAAAATCGCAGTCTGTATTTCCTCCTCAGTGAAAGCAAAGGTTAGGAATTCATTTTCCACAGCGGAAACTTGCTGGATGTCATGACAAATAGACTCATCCATCTCCAGCGTAGTTTCCGAGGAAGGACCAAACAAGTCTTTATAGTATTTTGTAATAAAGTCCTTGAGCGGAGCGTCCCCCTCAATGCGACCCTCGTCCTGATAAAGGGTGAATATTCGTTTCTTTCTATGTCTGCCATTGGCTAACATTTGAAAGTACTTCGTGTTATCATCCCCAAGTACCAATGAGTCGCTCTTGCACCGTTGGTACCATTTAATTTCCTCTTCGCGTAAGAGACGGGCTAGCTGCTCATTGAGATGACTTTTTTGCTATATCTCAGCCGCAGATAGAAGCCTCACCTCCGCGATCTTATCTAAGGAGTCGATCAAGACAGATAGTCGCAACTTCTTTTTCTTATAAATCCCAGCGGTGTGTTTAGCCCATCCGCGGAGGAATTGGCGCAACGCACGAATGCGATTATTCCAACGTTGAATTGGTGTATCACCCCGTGTTGGGCGTTGCCACACCTTTTTAACCAATTCAGGGAAACCCTCTCTAGTGAGCCACCCCAGTTCAAATTTAAACTGATGGCGGTTCGAAGTGGGTGCTGCTTGACCAAAATCAGTAAGCAATGGAGCATGATCCGATAAGGCCTCAATTCTCTCCAAAGCCCACACTGATGCTAATGGATATTTAAATTCTCAGTCTGT
>NW_025246134.1:0-2550 GCF_018294505.1 Triticum aestivum | reverse complement strand
GAATGATGATTCAAGAACCAACACACTAAGAATGAAATTATTGTCCATTAACTACCAAACAACAGAGTTGCTAGGAGTATAGATTTCACACATCACGATTCACTTGTCGGAGTTCCGGTTATAATAACACGGGAACCAAGGAATGAATATCGATGGCGAGAAGTATCACTGTATCAAGAGTTCATCGGATGGTGTGCAATTCCCATGATAACCTTAATATAAAGATGGTGATACTCCAAGGTAGAACAGAACAAAAGCTGGATTAGTATTTGATCTACGGAACACAACTGCTTTGACCCAATCCTGGATATGGATGAGGTACCGGAGTTTGTTTCTCCTAGTCATTCTGAACTAGAACGGCTTGACGGACCACAAGAATAATGAGCATCGGTGAACACGAATGCACGACATCAACTTGACTATCAACTGATAGACAAGGATCAAAATACAACTACAGAGGGACAACTCAAAAGAACATATGATTTCCTGAGTTGTGGATGCATGGATTAGCATGTCGAACGAGTTCGACATATTTCTCCCGGACAATCCATGCGGAAAGGTAGAACTGGCAGAGTCACAGCATAGAATCGAGAACTCATCAAGAGCTCTGGTTGTGATCTTTTGGTTCAAAGAACTTCTGCCATAAACGGTTCATAGTATTTGGAAGAAGGAAATACCACGGACCTTGAGGACTATCGCAAAGGATACTAGTATCCTAAAGGGACTAGCAACACTATCAACATGAAGTAAGTAGGGTGAATCTCGGGTTCAAAACCCAGAAGTGAAATGCCTACTAACTAAGTGGCATCACGGGATGCTTACGAGAATGATGGCCAGAATCATCACGCTGGGACACAAATCATGGCTAGATTACTAGGTGATACTCTAGACATCTAGGTCATAATCATAGCTCCAACATATACGTTGAGGCAATAGAGTACATCAACTCACTAATTTGTGTGATTAATCTAACCAAAAGGACATCGGGAACGGGAAGAAGGGATTTGCAAATGCATCAGGCTATTTAGAAACCTGGGATGACTCGGACAGCATAACGGCTGTAAATGCTCAAAAAAGTTTGGAGACATACTACAGAAATGGTGGCATAGCCACTCAAAAGCACAATATCAAGGTTTCGAGATCAACAGTTAACATACAGAAGTCGTAGGAACTGAACTCAAGCTTAAATCCAACAATCTATAAATCTACGGATTAGTAACACGTGATCCTAATAGAAAGAAGAGAAAGCCTAGTTCCTTAACCCCGTAGGAAAGATAAGATGACTCAGATCAGAAGGGCATAAGGTATAAGGAGTAAAAAGAGCCTTACGTTCCATCCCACAATCAATTCCCTTATATAACTAAAGAATTTCTAGACTCAACTTCGACCAGTTTGGCTTGGTAATCCTACAGGCAGTCAAGCTCTGATACCAAAGCTGTCAGGACCCCGACTCAATGCCACATCGATCTAGCATGTAACACCTCATATCACTTTGCGGCCTCACGCACGGTATTCCCACGGGTGTCACCTTACCTTTGCCCGGGACCGTTTGCGTCTTTTGGCACACATATATGATAGTGTCGCTAGCATCCATATGATAAGGAGCCCGGGCTGACATGGCTTGTCGTAAACCCAAAGTGGCACAAACTTACAGGGACAGGCATCCATGACCCAACATCGAACGTGTCGGTCATCAGCGAGTGAATCCAGGCTATAGCACTGGGCTAGCAGGACTCCGGTGAACCGGGCTGTAGCGGGCTAACAGGACTCCGGTATTCATCGCGTGACATTTCCCCGAAGGGACAGACATAGGAACGAAGAAGGACACATGCCGGCCAGCCTAAGTGTTCCGGAGCAGTAGCAAGCTACCATGGCTTAGTGGAAACACTAGGAGACATTTCCCGGTAAGACAGGCTACTAAGGATAAACAACTAGATAGTCAGATCCCACACATACCAAGCATTTCAATAACATACACACAATATGCTCGATATGTGCAAATACAACATGGCATCACAACATGACTCTACGACTCAAGTATTTAATCAACAGGCTCCGAGGAGCGAAATATTACAAACATGGGTCTCATGACCCAACACTCAGAGCATACAAGTCAAAACACAAGGAGAAGCTTAACATGTCTGAGTACATACATCTACAAATCAAAAAGGCTGAGAAGCCTGACTAACTACCAGATCCTGCTGAGGGCACAAGATCGTAGCTGAGGTAACAAGCTAAACGTCGAAGTCCACGCGGTACTACTAGCGAGACTGAAGTCTCTCTGCAAAAACATAAATTAAGCAACGTGAGTACAAATGTACCCAGCAAGACTTACATCAGATCTAACTACATATGCATCATCATCAACAAGGGGATGGTGGAGTTTAACTGCAGCAAGCCAGCTTTGACTCGGTGGCTAACCTGAACTACGACTGCAATGTAACTCTTTTGAGGTGGCGCACACGAGTCCACATATTCACCATATCAATACACCACTATGGATCCGCTCTCGTCTCCCTATGAGAACGCCATCCATAGCACTCACGCTTA
>NW_025246133.1:0-2550 GCF_018294505.1 Triticum aestivum | reverse complement strand
AAACTACTTTATTTACTATATATAGAAGTAGTTTGTAGTAAGTGCTACTTTATTTATTTATAGTAAGTGCTACTTTATTTATTTATAGTAAGTGCTTAGTAGTTGAACTAGATAGTTGATTTAATTAATAAAACTACTTTATTTAACTATATATAGAAGTACGTAGTTTCCGCATCGACGTCGGCGATGCATATCCCGCATCCTCATCATCGTCGACTCAGCAGTGGAGGCCTGCTTGATCAGGGCCATGTTCGGGACTGGGCTCCGCCGGGCTGATATTGGGAGGTGCTACCTTCTGGAGGACGTAGGTTGGTGAGGAGGCAGCCCGTTGTTGACCCGATCCTTGTTTGGTGACGGTCGCGTGGGCTAGTGATGTTGTCGAGGCTTCCGGACACCGCGGAGGTGGTACGTCACCGTGTCAGGGAGGAGGACGAGCACGTCCGTCGCTACATGGTTGCGTTGGAGGGCAGGTTCGACAATACCTGGCAGGTTCTTCAGAGATCTCATTGGAGCTATAATCCTGTGATCGTTCCTTATCTTTGGGTGTCCACCGCCCGCGACGATACCCGTCGGGCGCTACGGTTCTAGCTGTATTAATTAGTGATGCTATATGTATGATTGTATTCGAGGAGTATTCGACGATGTACGGACACAAGACATGATGTACTTTTGGTTATAATTGAATGCATGCTAATTTGAATACTACTTTATTTTACGATTTGGTTTTGCTTATTGAATGCTCATATTGGAAAAGTACTCCTACTTTGAATGCTAAAATTCAAGAGCACTCCATGCAGAAATCTAGGAGCCCCCTCCATCATCCACGCCGTCGTGGGGTAGCTTCTCCTTCATTCCCGTGTGCTAGACAATTTGTTGTAATAATGCACTCAGGAATGAAAGGAGGAGCTACATACCATCACCGATAGTCAATCCGTGATTAATAATAATGATCTAATTTAGGTTTTTTAGTACATATATTTAATATTTGAATTATGAACTTAGGCCGGAAATGTCGTACTCGGACGATGAAAACCGCCCGGGGGAGTGCGACTGGTGCCACGACGACCGAGGTATGTGCGACAGGTTCATTGAGCTGGACGAAGATCGGCGCTTCAGCATTAAGCTCGAGGAGACCTTCGATGTTCATACGGTACGCAACGACGACAATAGTTTTTTTCGTAATTAAGCCCGACTTCAACTATTTTAACGTGTATTTTTCATCTTTTCCAATTCGACTAGCTTATCCCATGCTTTGCAAGACGCTATGTCTTGGAGAGGATGGCTTTTGTAGACCATGAAAGTATGCAAACCAAAAAAATTATCCTAAGTACCCATCATGGTATGGATTTTCAAGTAAAGTTGTACAATGCTCAAAGTGTAACCCATTTTGGTTGCAAAAACTAGGAAACACTTTGCAAGATGTATGGTTTTGATGAGGGTATGCTTGTCACCATGAATCTTGGTGATCCTACAATCGCGCAAGAGAGACCTACGATTTTCGTCCTTGTGGATACACCTCCAATTCTTCCCCCATGTGATCTTTACATAGTTATTAAGTAATTTATATTGTTTATTTCAAAATAGTTGACAACTTATTTCCATTGACAGCTTATTTTCATTCTTCAAAGAATGTGCGGAAGATGGTAGACAAAACCTACTACACTGAAGGCTCCGAACTAACTTATCAGGAGAAAAATCATCTGGTCGCATTTTGTACTGATCTTGAGAATTACAATATCTACAATCAAACTCCTCAACATTATGGTCAATACGTGCCACTAGTGCACGTGTTGAACTACGGTAACTACCATGGAGATATCCTAGTAAGATTTTTTACTATTACGACATTCGTGCATCTTTTTGCACACTTCTAAAACTAGTACATCATTGCTAACTACAAAGTTATTACTATGTTTTTCAACAGATAATGCCGAATGATTGTGTGGCTCATCTGATGTATACACACGGTAGCCTTCATGTTTTGAACATACAACCAGGTCTTCCTACGAATCTGAACTGTCCATATCGGGTTTCTAAAAGAAGTGGAGACATGACAATCAAAGAATGGAAAAAAATGTATGGACAGTCATAAGAAGCTTCTTGGAAGCAACAATCGGCAAAGCGCAAAAATTGGAGACGGGGTGATCGCCATTCTTCATAATGGAGAGTCAGGGTCTATATTGTTTTATGCTATTTTATCTTAAGGGTGTTTAGGTCATGTCCTACCTGATACTGATGATCATGTGCTAAGAACAATTATGTAGGGTTGGGTTCGATGACTATGAGGATGATGATCGTATGACTTATTATTAATAACGAGTAGAAGTTGTATGATCATGCATGGTTAGCAGGACTTGTTATTATATATGATGATGTATGATGCGAGCATGCATGAGTTATTATATCAGCTGGTGAAATGAACATATATAGCAGCAGCATTGGTAAACCAAGGACGAAGATATAAGAGAGGACACTTCTTTCTATTAGCTAGCTAATAACAACCTAAAAATAACCCCCAAAATCCCTAAAGCAGCCACTTTTCTAAAAAAA
>NW_025246132.1:0-2550 GCF_018294505.1 Triticum aestivum | reverse complement strand
CGCAAGGCGGTTGTAACCTGGGAGAACGGCGGAGTAGTAGGTTGCAGGGCACCGGTCCCCTCGCCGTGGTGCGTTGGCGGTGGTTCCGTGGTTGACGGCGTCGCCCGTTCTCCTTTTTTTAGAGGCATCGCCCGTCCTGCTGCCAACGGAAGTGGAAAGGTGCGAAGTAATCGACTGATGGGCTTCGTTTTATGGGCCTTTTTATTGGTTTTTACACCGACTCAATACGAAGTGTAAGACTACTCACAATGGGAGTAACATAGATAGTAACATCACACATATTAAGATAAAATAGATGATGTGGCAAGTAATAAATGAAGAAAGAGAAACATGTGGTAACATAGCTAGTTACTACTAGTATGAGTAACATCACATATATCAAGGCAAGATGAGTTTATAGCCTAATAAATAAAGTGTTGCATGTTACCACACATATGTTACTCCCCACTATAAAGGTAGTAACATAGGGTAGTAACATGGGCATGTTACTACTCTATGTTACTACCCATTGTGGCTAGTCTAATAGTCACATACGGAAGAAGAATGGCCGCTTCGGTTACCAGTGATGAATCGCTTCATTTGTTGAAAAAGATGCTGAGGTGGCAACACTGGTAGAAAAAGGGCCTATAGTCCCGGTTCGTAAGGGCCTTTAGTCCCGGTTCCTGAATCGGGACTAAAGTGTCGGTACTAATGCCCCGACCCTTTAGTCCCAGTTCAATCCAGAACCGGGATTGATGGGCCTCCACATGGGCAGTGCGCAGAGCCCAGGCAGGAGACCCATTGGCCACGGTTGGTGGCACCAACCGGGACCAATAGGCATCCATGCGTCAGCATTTCTGTTGCTGGGATTTTTGTTTTTTTTGAAAGGGGAGGGGGGGTTGGGGGTTTTGGGGGGTTAATTTAGGTGTTTCATATATTGTGTTAGCTAGCTATAATTAATAGAGAGATGTGTCCTCTCTTACGTCCATGCTTGGTCGACGCTACGTACTATACATACGTATAGAGAGGACTAGACACGCTAGTTAGATAGTAAGCAAACGAAGGAAACAGAAGATCGTCATGAACATATATGCATACAGAGAGAAGTGATATCGACCACCTCTCCTTCTCCGAGAGATTGGTCGAACAACAAGTTCTTGTATATCTATCCGACACTACCGGCTACATATATACAATAATTATCTCTTACAAATATAATCATACGGACTCATGGTCCACATAGTATTCTCCGTCTTCAGCGATCACTTGGTCAAGAAAGAATGTCGCAAATTCCTCTTGAATTGCTCGCATGCGAGCTGGTGCTAGGAGTTCATCCTGCTTCCGAAACATCTAATTTGAAGAAGGGGGTCAATACATATATATATGAATGAATGAAACTCAATACAAATGATGGTAATAAAATAAAATTGTGAATGTTGTTATTTACGTACTTCATATTGTTCGTCAGAGTACCCGCCCCGCTCACAGGTCGTGTGGCGGATGGACTCGCAGACGTAGTATCCACAGAAATCATTCCCTTTTGCCTGCCACAACCACTTTACAAGAAATAGAGGTCAATCAAACTGATAAGCAAGAATGCTAAATGGTATTGATGAAACTAGCGCTTGAATCACTAGGAGATGCGTGGAACATGCTACTATAGTACTTACTTTCGGGTGTCTAAATTCCAGCTCCTTCGGCAGTCCCGGAACTTTTCTGGTGAATTTTCTCCAAACCCTGCCGGACAAAGAAAACAATTACTTGATATCAGGAAATGAACAAAGTTGCTGATATGGTGGATAATGATCGATTTAACTTACTTCTTGAGGATTCTAGTCATGTCCGCATACTCCTGGAGATCTTTTCGTTTAGAGTCCAAGACGGTTACTACTCCCTGCTCAAGCCTAATCTCTAGGAGAATATAGTGGAAACTGCACACGCATGCATAACTCATCAATTACATTACTATAACCTGGACTAATATATAAGGGAAACCGAATATGCACAAGACAGTAACACTCACTTGAAGTTGTAAGGAAAGAGTATTATATCTTTGTTTTCTTTTTTTTGAATGATCGTAGCAAGTCGGCCTCGGTATCTCCGGGACGATGTTCAACCTCACTTGCATCTATGGGATATGTGTTAACGAATCCAATATCACCGATTTGTCTTTTCTTCAATTCGGCGATTTTCATTCTGCATAATATAGTGAGGATAATTATAAATACATGCAATGAAAGAGATGAGCTATATAGAGAGACTTAATGACAGAAGTAGTAGTACTTACAGACAGTAGCAGGTGATCGTTGTTTTATCGAGGGCCAATTGATTGAAAAACTGATAGAACTCCTCAAATGGAATAGGCAACAGTTCAATTTCAACGAGGTCATGCTCCGGTTTAACTCTCGCATACAAAGTACTCCTCCCCTCAGACTCTCTGCAGATTTTCAAGTACCAATCATGTAATCTTTGCATCATCGTTGTTAAAGATTTTTCATCTTTGACGAGAGGCTTCCCGTACTCGTATCTGTGTATCTGCACCTCCATGGTATCATAATGTACATCGTCGGG
>NW_025246131.1:0-2550 GCF_018294505.1 Triticum aestivum | reverse complement strand
CAACTTTACATTGATTATGACCTCACTTAGTCTTTTACACCCACACAGTCGTCTTCTCTTTATAATTGTACCACTAACTTTCTCTCGTGCATGCATGCACACACACTACCAGTTGGCATTATCCATCGCACAAATGCAATCAATTTCTTCAGGTCGGTCTCCCATGAAGGCACACACCCACACACATCCCCCTCTCCATCATATCAGGCATTCTTTATTCTCACGCGTGCATGCGCAATGATCGATGTTCATCTGTATGTGTGTGTATAGCTAGGTCTTTCAGATTTTTCCACACAAACCAATCAATCTATATACCTAGTGAGGTCTCACCCTCTTTCCCACGTCCACATCGATCAATCTATACCTCTCTATATATGATTACGGGGTTGTTTGGTTTGAGACTAAGTTTGCCAAAGCTTGCCACACCTAAGGTTAGGCAAATTTGACAAACTTAGGTGTGTGCTTGGTTCAAGCCACATCTTAGGCAAGCCACACAATGGTCCCACATCACATACACACAACAAGTGTGGCAAGATTCCCTTAGGCTTGCCAACTTGTGGCTCTCATTTTGAAGAACTAACCTTAGGCAAGTTTGGCAACATTGTATGGCAAAGTGTGAAACTCCTAGGCCTAGAACCAAACAACCCCTCTCATTAATTATATAGCTAATACACCAACATTAATTATATATCCAACACCCCCCTCTCATCATCCATTCCTTCCGCTTCATCTCTGAGACGCACGCACAATGGCGAAGATAGGGGGCACCAAGGGCCTGATGACCCACAAGTGTAGGGGATCTATCATAGTACTTTTGATAAGTAAGGGTGTTGAACCCAATGAGGAGCAGAAGGAAATGATAAGCGGTTTTCAGTAAGGTTTTCTCTGCAAGCACTGAAATTGTAGGTAACAAATAGTTTTGTGATAAGATAAATTGTAACGAGTAACAAGCAATGGAAGTAAATAAAGTGCAGCAAGGTGGCCCAATCCTTTTTGTAGCAAACGACAAGCCTGTACAATTTCTTATAATGAGAAAAGAGCTCACGAGGACACATGGGAATTATCGTCAAGCTAGTTTTCATCACGCTCATATGATTCGCGTTCGGTACTTCAATAATTTGATATGTGGGTGGATTGGTGCTTGGGTAATGCCCTTACTTGGACAAACATCCCACTTATGATTAACCCCTATTACAAGCATCCTCAACTACAAAAGAAGTATTAAGGAAAACCTAACCACAACATTAAACATATGGATCCAAATCAGCCCCTTACGAAGCAACGCATAAACTAGGGTTTAAGCTTCTATCACTCTAGCAACCCATCATCTAGTTATTACTTCCCAATGTCCTCCTCTAGGCCCAAATAATGGTGAAGTGTCATGTAGTCGACGTTCACATAACACCACTAGAGGAAAGACAACATACATCTCATCAAAATATCGAATGAATACCAAATTCACATGACTACTAATAGCAAGACTTCACCCATGCCCTCAGGAACAAACGTACCTACTCACAAAGCATATTCATGTTCATAATCAAAGGAGTAATAATATGCATTAAGGATCTGAACATATAATCTTCCACCAAGTAAACCAATTAGCATCAACTACAAGGAGTAATCAACACTACTAGCAACCCACAGGTACCAATTTGTGGTTTGGATACAAGATTGCATACAAGAGATGAACTAGGGTTTTGAGAGTAGATGGTGCTAGTGAAGATGTTGATGGAGATTGACCCCCTCCCAATGATAGGATCGTTGGTGATGACGATGGTGATGATTTCCCCCTCCCGGAGGGAAGTGTCCCCGGCAGAACAGCTCCGCCGGAGCTCTAGATTGGTTCCGCCAAGGTTCCGCCTTGTGGCGGTGAAGTTTCGTCACGTAAGCTTGCCCACGATTGTTTCCAGGGTAAAAGCCTTCATATAGCAGAAGATGGACACCGGAGGGCCACCAGGGGGCCCAGGAGACAGGGGGCGCGCCCAGTATAGGTGGGCGCGCCCCCACCCTCTTGGCTAGGGTGTGGGCCCCCTGAGGTGTTTCTTCCGCTCAATAATTCTTATTAATTCCAAAAATAAGTTTCATGGAGTTTCAGGTCTTTTGGAGCAGTGTAGAATAGGTTTCCAATGTTTGCTCCTTTTCCAGCCAGAATTCCAGCTGCCGGCATTCCCCCTCTTCATGGTAAACCTTATAAAATAAGAGAGAATAGCCATAAGTATTGATATATAATGTGTAATAATAGCCCATAATGCAATAAATATTGATACAAAAGCATGATGCAAGATGGACATATCAGGGCCCTACCCCCCTAACATCACTATATATCGAGCCTAATATGAATGTGATCATTAGACAATTGCTGGTAAAAATGGTTTAAGTTCATGAACTGGCCCTCCTCGTAAAGGATTAGCCATGCTTGGCCCCCTAGCTCATTTATTTTTCATGACTCCGCCACTGCGCGCAACAGTGCACGTTCTCGCCCCCTCTCTCTAAGTATCGATCTCGCACTTGTGCACTCCTTCATAGTCACCCTCCACTCGTCCCCTC
>NW_025246130.1:0-2550 GCF_018294505.1 Triticum aestivum | reverse complement strand
AAAAAAAACAGCGCAAAAAAAAGAGCGAAAATAAATAAATTCCAGAGTGTGCTTTTCCCTTGCTTACGTGCCGCGCCGTGATTTTGTTGGTGTTCTAGGCTCGCGTCTCTAGCACAGTCTAGCCTAGGACCAGCACAGTACCGTCGTTGAGCGTTTATTCAACTTTGCATCTCTGAATTGATTATTGCTGACCCTTTTTGCTACCATATTATAAGCCTTCCCAGCTCCACATACATCTAGGTCGTGCGTTTGACTCTCCCTGGTAATCGCTCTATCCAAGCTTTGAGAGTTTTTGACTACAACGGTTGCCGATCACCGCCTGCTGCTGGGTAAGAACTGGTAAGAATTTGAGATTTGCTTGATGGATTTGTGACACCCACCACCACCTCTTGTTAGTAGTCTGTAGGATCATATTCTTGTGTGTTTCTGTTGCTGCTAACCATGCCAGGATCACAAGCCGACGAGACTGACTGGGAGAACATGATGAATAAGGATTTGCATGATAAATTTCAGCAAATGATGAGTGAACAGGTGCAAGACGTGCTAAACAGATTTGAAGAGGCCATGGAGAAGATAGATGGCATGGAGAAGACGTTCGAAACAAAGCTCGATAACAAGTTTAATGAATTGCTCGCGCGTCTTCCACCACCACCACCCGCTGCACCTAACGCACCTCTCCAACAACAACAACAACGACTACCTCCACGTCGCGAAATAGACCTCCGCCGAGCGAGCCGTGTACCTCTTGCGTTTGGCCAAACTGTTGGTGCTGCTGTTGATACTTCTGTGGCTCCTGCTGCTGATGCGGAGGAGGATGATTATGTGGGAGATTACGAGGATGAGGTTGCTCAAAATCAGAACTACGTGCAACCACCAGCACCACCACCAGCAGGTCGACCTCAGGTATATATTCGTAATGGTAGGCCTGCACCACCACCTCAGGTACGAGATGATGTCCATATTCCTAAACTGAAATTGAATATTCCACCATTTGAGGGTAGATATGTTCCTGATATATATCTTACTTGGGAGTTAGAAACTGAATAACGTTTTACATGTTTACAATATCCCGAGGAGAGACGGGTTGCTGCTGCTGTTTGTGCTTTCACTAGTTTTGCATGTGTCTGGTGGTCTGAACATTGTAGATTATATCCTATTCCAACTACTTGGGCTGCTTTGAAAACCGCTATGCGTACGCGTTGGGTTCCACCATATTATCAACGTGAGTTGCTTCAAAAATTGCAGCGTTTAAGACAAGGGAAAAATTCTGTAGAAGAATATTATCAGGAATTACAAACTGGCATGATTCGGTGTGGTATTGTTGAGGAGAATGAAGCTATGCTTGCACGTTTTCTGGGTGGATTAAATAGAGAGATTCAGACCATTCTAGACTATAAGGAGTATACTAATATCACTCGTTTATTCCATCTTGCTTGTAAAGCTGAACGTGAAGTGCAGGATCGACAAGCATTGGCGCGAACTAACTTTTCTGCAGGCCGACCTTCATCATGGACACCGCGTGCATCTTCTACTTCAACTGCACCAGCACCTCAATCAGGTGCCTCCTACAGCCGTGATACAAGAAAACAGGATCAACCACCATTATCTGCCAAGAGCGCACCTGCTGGGCCGGCACAGAGTTCTTCTTCTTCCAGGGCATCAACAGGGCACACAAGTGATATTATTTGTCGTCGTTGTAAGGGAGGAGGTCATTATGCGAGAGAATGCAAATATCCGCGTGTGATGATTGTTACCGCGGATGGTGGATATGAGTCCGCTAGTGACTATGATGAGGAGACTTTGGCTCTTATTACACGTGAAGAACATGGTGGAGATGATTCTGATCATGAGACGCAATACATGGCTCCTGAAGACGCTGACAGGTATGAATGTTTAGTTGCTCAACGTGTTTTGAGTGTGCAGATCACACAAGCTGAGCAAAATCAGAGGCACAATTTGTTCCATACCAAGGGAGTTGTGAAGGAACGTTCTGTGCGCGTCATCATAGACGGAGGGAGCTGCAACAACTTGGCTAGCATGGAGATGGTGGAGAAGCTTTCTCTCACCACAAGACCACATCCACATCCTTACTACATCCAATGGTTCAACACAGCGGCAAGGTTAAGGTAACACGTACTGTTCGTGTGCATTTTAGTATCTCTACATATGCTGATTATGTTGATTGTGATGTGGTACCTATGCAAGCATGTTCCTTATTACTTGGTAGACCATGGCAATTTGATAAAAATTCTGTACACCATGGTAGAAACAACCACTATACTCTTGTTCATAAGGATAAAAATATTACTTTGCTTCCTATGACTCCTGATTCCATTTTGAAAGATGATATTAATAGAGCTAATAAAGCAAAACCGGAGACGAATAAGAGTGAAAATCAGATTGTGGCAAAAGAATTTGAGCAACAAATGAAGCCTAATAATAAACCATCTAGTGTTGCTTCTGAAATTAAATTGAAAAGTGCATGTTTATTTGCCACCAAATCTGATATTGCTGAGCTAGATTTCAGCAAATCTGTTTGCTATGCTTTTG
>NW_025246129.1:0-2550 GCF_018294505.1 Triticum aestivum | reverse complement strand
GCAACATCTTTGCCGTCCTTCTTGAAGTTCTTCTTACCCTTGCCCTTCTTGAACTTAGTGGTCTTATTGACCATCAACACTTGATGTTCTTTCTTGATTTCAGCCTCTGCTGACTTCAGCATCGAGAACACTTCAGGAATGGTCTTTTCCATCCCCTGCATGTTGTAGTTCATCACAAAGCTCTTGTAGCTTGGTGGGAGCGACTGGAGGATTCTGTCAATGACCGCCTCATCTGGGAGGTTAATGTTCAGCTGGGTCATACGGTTGTGCAACCCAGACATCTTCAGGATGTGCTCACTGACAGAACTGTTTTCCTCCATCTTACAACTGTAGAACTTGTCAGAGACATCATATCTCTCGACCCGGGCATGAGCTTGAAAAACTAGTTTCAGCTCTTCGAACATCTCATATGCTCCGTGGTGCTAAAAACGCTTTTGGAGCCCCGGTTCTAAGCTGTAAAGCATGCCGCACTGAACGAGGGAGTAATCATCAGCACGAGACTGCCAAGCATTCATAATGTCTTGGTTCTCTGGGACGGGAGCGTCACCTAGCGGTCCTTCTAGGACATATTGTTTCCTGGCAGCTATGAGGATGATCCTCAGGTTCCGGACCCAGTCCGTATAGTTGCTGCCATCATCTTTCAGCTTGGTTTTCTCTAGGAACGCGTTGATGTTCATGTTGACATTAGCGTTGGCCATTGATCTACAAGACATATTTGCAAAGGTTTTAGACTAAGTTCATGATAATAAAGTTCTAATCAAATTATGAACTCCCACTTAGATTAGACATCCCTCTAGTCATCTAAGTGTTACACGATCCGAGTCGACTAGCCCGTGTCCGATCATCACGTGAGACGGACTAGTCATCATCGGTGAACATTCTCATGTTGATCGTATCTTCCATACGATTCGTGTTCGACCTTTCGGTCTCCGTGTTCCGAGGCCATGTCTGCACATGCTAGGCTCGTCAAGTTAACCCTAAGTGTTTTCGCTGTGTAAAACTGTCTTACACCCGTTGTATGTGAACGTAAGAATCCATCACACCCGATCATCACGTGGTGCTTAGAAGCGACGAACTGTAGCAACGGTGCACAGTTAGGGGGGAACACTTCTTGAAATTTTTTGTAAGGGATCATCTTATTTACTACCGTCGTCCTAAGTAAACAAGATGCAAAACATAATAAACATCACATGCAATTATATAGTTGTGACATGATATGGCCAATATCATATAGCTCCATTGATCTTCATCTTCGGGGCTCCATGATCATCTTGTCACCGGCTTGACACCATGATCTCCATCATCGTGTCTTCATGAAGTTGTCACGCCAACGACTACTTCTACTTCTATGACTAACGTTTAGCAATGAAGTAAAGTAGTTTACATGACGTTATTCAATGACACGCAGGTCATACAAAAAAATAAAGACAACTCCTATGGCTCCTGCCGGTTGTCATACTCATCGACATGCAAGTCGTGAATCCTATTACAAAGAACATGATCTCATACATCACAATTCATCATTCATCACAACTTCTGGCCATATCACATCACATGATCAATCGCTGCAAAAACAAGTTAGACGTCCTCTAATTTGTTGTAGCATCTTTTACGTGGCTGCAATTGGGTTCTAGCAAGAACGTTTTCTTACCTACGAATCACCACAACGTGATTTTGTCAACTTCTATTTACCCTTCATAAGGGCCCTGTTCATCGATTCCGCTCCAACTAAAGTGGGAGAGACAGACACCCGCCAGCCACCTTATGCAACTAGTGCATGTCAGTCGGTGGAACCGGTCTCACGTAAGCGTACGTGTAAGGTTGGTCCGGGCCGCTTCATCCCACAATACCGTTGAGCAAGAAAAGACTAGTAGAGGCAAGTAAGATGACAAAATCCACGCCCACAACAAAATTGTGTTCTACTCGTGCAAAGAGAACTACGCATAGACCTGGCTCTGATACCACTGTTGGGGAACGTTGCAGAAAATTAAAATGTTTCCTACGGTTTCACCAAGATCCATCTATGAGTTCTTCTAAGCAACGAGTCAAGAGAGAGAGTTTGCATCTACATACCACTTGTAGATCGCGTGCGGAAGCTTGCAAGGTGATGATGTAGTCGTACTCGACGTGATTCGAATCACCGATGACCAAGTGCTGAACGGACAGCACCTCCGCGTTCAACACACGTACGGGACGGGAGACGTCTCCTCCTTCTTGATCCAGC
Organism: Triticum aestivum; assembly: GCF_018294505.1. Lineage (NCBI taxonomy): Eukaryota > Viridiplantae > Streptophyta > Magnoliopsida > Poales > Poaceae > Triticum > Triticum aestivum. The sequence goes on along the minus strand of NW_025246129.1, from coordinate 326 downwards.
AAGGGGGAAGGAGAGGTTGAGGAAGACAGCTCCACCGGCAGCACGACGGCGTGGTGATGGTGGAGAGGCAGCACTCCGACAGGGCTTCGCCAAGCACACAACGGAGGAGGAGAGGTGTTGGGGAGGGGAGGGCTGCGCCTTGGAGGGTGGTGCGGCTGCCCTCTGATGAGGACATCAATACAATTGTTACACCCACAGCCCCTGCTGCTATACATACTGGACCAATTACTAGAGGTCGTGCACGCCAACTAAATTACCAGGTACTTTCGTTTCTTGGTAATGATTCTAATGTTCATGAGAATATGATGCTGCCTAAATTGGATACA
>NW_025246128.1:0-2550 GCF_018294505.1 Triticum aestivum | reverse complement strand
CTTGCTTGATATGTATTGTGTTTGTTAAACTTGTGCCAAAAATCCACTTCAACCTAAAGAATTTAGAAACTGCAACTTTTAGCACCTAGTGTCTAATCACCCCCTCCCCCTCTAGACACCTCTTATCGATCCTTTCAATTGGTATCAGAGCTTTGGTCTCCATTGTTTTGGTTTAAACACCATTGGAGGAAGATGGATGAGTCTACTTTGGGGAGTCTTAGACGTAGAGTGCCTATTCTTGATGGAGAATATTTTCATGAGTGGAAAAATGAAATGCTTGAGATTTTCAATAAATATCATTTGAACAAGTACATTGATAGCCCTTGTGCACCTCATGTTGATCCTTTCCATCCTACCCTTGATGAGTCTATTGACATGATCCGCAACCTTAGAACTGCTAATCTTATCACTAGAGGCTTGCCTAGAAACTTGATTGAATGTTTGCCTACTCTTGATTGTGCCTATACTATATGGAGATTTCTTGAGGAACACTTTCCAAATTATTCCTTGAAAGATCTAGATGAAATTCTCCATAAGTCTATTGCCTTGATTAAGATGAGTTCCAATGCTCCCAAGTTTGGTACTGCTTATTTGAGCTTACTAATCTTACGAGTGCCAAAGGAGATGTTGGAATCATTAGCAATATCATTTCCAGAGCTATTAGAATTCATAAAGATAACTATAGAAATGATCAGTTATCTAATGAATTACCCTCTCTAGGAATTGATCAATCATAAGATGATGTTGAACATGGATACTCTGATGATGATGATGATGATAGTGACTATGATCTTAATGATGCAATGAGACACTTTGGTCTTATGGCAAATCTTCGCGGCTACATGGCTGGAGGAAAGGAATGGGTTCTTGATAGTGGATGTATTGATCATATGACCGGAGATAAAGATATGTTCCGTGAGCTTGCTGAAAACAACGGCCCTCAAAAATATGTCACCTTTGGTGATAACTTAAAGGGTAAGGTGGTTGGCCTAGGTAAGGTGGCCATCTCACATGATAGATCCATACAAAATGTCGTGCTCGTTGAATCTCTTGGGTACAATTTACTTTCAGTATCTAGACTTGCTGATTTCGGTTTCAATATCCTATTCACTGAAGTAGATTGCCAAGTGTTTCCTAGAGACAATCGTAAAATGGTCTTTACCGAAATACGTAGAGGTGATCTTTACATTGTTGATTTCACTAAAAAGGCTCAACCTAGAACTTGCTTAATTGCTAAATCTTCTAAAGGTTGGTTATGGCATAGACGATTAGGTCATGTTGGTATGCGAAACCTTGACAAGCTTATTAAAGGTGATCATATCCTTGGAGTAAAAGATGTTATATTTGACAAGGATAGACTTTGTAGTTCTTGTCAGGCAGGGAAACAAGTTGGAGGAATTCATCACGCAATGAACAACATGACCACGAGAAGACCACTCGAGCTACTTCACATGGATCTCTTTGGTCCAAATGCCTACAAGAGTCTTGGTGGTAACTCATTTGGACTAGTCATAGTTGATGATTTTTCAAGATTTACGTGGGTGTTCTTTCTTGATGACAAATCGCATGTCCAAAAGATCTTCAAAAACTTCGCTAGGAAGGCCCAAAATCAATTTGACGTGAAGATCAAGAAGGTTCGAAGCAAAAACGGAACGGAGTTCAAGAACACAAATGTGGATACCTTTCTTGATGAAGAAGGGATTTCACATGAGTTCTCGGCTACATACACACCTCAACAAAATGGAGTCGTTGAGAGGAAGAACCGAACTCTTATTGAGATGGCAAGAACGATGCTTGATGAGTACAAGACGCCAAAACACTTTTGGGCGGAAGCGGTTGAGATAGCTTGTCATGCAACAAATCGCTTGTATCTTCACAAGCTACTCGGCAAGACGGCATACGAGCTCCTCACCGGTAACAAACCACAAGTTGGATACTTTCGAGTATTCGGCTCAAAGTGCTGCATTCTTGATAAGCATCGTCGTTCTAAATTTGCTCCTAAGTCTCATGAAGGTTTTCTACTTGGTTATGGCTCAAACTCTCACACATACCGTGTCTACAATAATTTCACCCGAAAGGTTGAAGAGACGGTAGATGTGAAGTTTGATGAATCTAACGGCTCGCAAGTAGAGCAATTGCCAATTGATGTAGGAGACAAAGACCCTTCGGAACCAATCCAAGACTTGTCTATTGGAAAGATTCGTCCAACGGAGGTGAAGGAGAGTACCTCGTCTGTCCAAGTGGAAGCTTCTACATCACGACAAGGTGAACCAAGAGTTGATACGGAAGCATCCACAAGTGGGACACATCAAGATGAAGAAAATGAGGAAGTGCATCAAGAGGAACGCCAACAACCTCCTTCTCCACCACGACAAGAGAATGACAATGTCAACAATGAAGAAGGCCAAGAAGAAGAACAAGATGAAGAAGATGTTCAACCAAGATCCAAGCAAAAGCTTTCATGAGTTCGAGCAAGAATTGCTAAAGATCATCCCATCGAGCAAATCTACAATGATATCCAAACTGGGAGAATCACTCTCTCAAAAACTC
>NW_025246127.1:0-2550 GCF_018294505.1 Triticum aestivum | reverse complement strand
CTCGATGGTGTGCCTTCATGCATCTTCTAGATGTAGCTTGCACGGGCACTTGCGTCGAGGTTGGTTCTCTCTTGTAGAGGAAGAGGTAGAATGTCCAATGGGGACAAAGGGTTGAAGCCGTAGACGACCTTGAAGGGGGACTTGCCGGTCGTGGAATGTCTTGCACGGTTGTAGGCGAACTCGGCGTTGGGTAGACACGCCTCCCACTCCTTGATGTTCATCTTGATCAACACGCGAAGTAGAGTGGAGAATGTACGGTTCGTCACCTCCATTTGGCCTTCGGTTTGAGGATGGTATGCCAAAGAGAACAATAGCTTGATTCCGAGCTTGGCGCATAGGGTCTTCCAAAAGTAACTCAAGAACTTGACGTCGCGGTCCAAGACAATCGTCTTTGGTACTCCATGAAGTCGCAAGATTTCCCTACAAAAGAGATTGGCAATATGTGAAGCATCGTCTATCTTGTTGCAAGGAATGAAATGTGCCATCTTAGAAAATCGGTCCACGACGACAAAGACGGAATCCTTGCCATTTTGAGTTCTAGGCAAACCAAGTACAAAATCCATGCTAATGTGATGAGGACATCAATACCATTGTTACACCCACAGCCCCTACTGCTACATATACGGGACCAATTACTAGAGCTCGCGCACGCCAATTAAATTATCAGGTACTTTTGTTTCTTGGTAATGATTCTAATGTTCATGAGAATATGATGCTGCCTAAATTGGATACATTTGTTTTGCTTACAAATGAAGGGCCTAGCTTGGAGAAGGATGAACATTGGAGCAAGAACAAGCATGGAGATGATGCCATGCGCAAGGGGAACAAGAACGGAGTTACAAGTGATGATTTCAGGACTTTGAAGCCACCATAATGGGTGCATGAAGCCTTGGACGAAATATACAAGATGCCACTTCATAAATTTCGTCCCAAGGCTATTATAGGTGCTGCGTCACCCTTTTATTGGGCCAGGCCCATGTAATTTCGAAATACATAGGTATAGGCTATTTCTAGAGTCCGTATGTGTGGGGAAACAAGAGATAGGGTTGATTTCGGACCCCTCCACCAAGGGCCACGAAATTCCCCTCTCTTCCTCCATATATACAGCCCTTAGGGCACCGTTTAGACTTTGGGTTTTGTTTAGATTAAAAGTTCGCCATAGCTGCAACTTCGCGTACTTCGTTTGTGTTCAACGACCAGACAAAGGCGTCACAGAACCCCACCTTGATCAATAAATCTTTCATCTTATATTCGCAATATCCAGATTGCAATCTCAGTTTCTTGCTTGTTCTTCGTTTGCTCGCAGGAAACAGATCCTCGTGGTCAGGTTGATCGTGCTCCGGCGTGGTCAATAACCTCTCGGAGTTGGTTTAGTGATTGCTAAGGCGCGACGTCCACGCACGTTCGTAGTCGGATCGTCAAAGTCGACTGCCACCAAAGCGATATCCATCATCTCATCGAAAGACGGGACACCTTTGCCTCTATCAAGTGGTATCAGATTTCTAGGTTGCTCGGTGAGATTTTACAGTTTTTCGTAGTTTAGATCGAGTCTGTTCTTCATACCTACAGTCCACGAAAAAGCCACAAAAAAATTAGGGTTAGTTCATCATATCCGAACCAATCTGAGCCTTTGCATAATCTTTTTAGGGTTTTGCTTTGTTGAATTTGCGGTTGCATCGTCGTGTCTAGTTGCTGGTCTTAGCGTCTAGTCTTTTAGAGTTTCGAGTTCTGGTCATAAGTTGTCACGCCGCCACCGCACCATCATCATCGCCCCTGCCACCTACCACCACCGCTCTGAATCCGTATCCATATACCACCACCAATCTGTGCCATATACCACCACCGTTCCATATCCATATACTACCACCGCTACCACCACCGCTGCCATATACCACCACCATATATCCACCACCAATCCGAATTCTTGTCCTATTAGGTTTGTTTTCGAGATCCATCTAGTTTCCGATTCGTGTTTCCTTGCCGGAGTAGGTTTCGGAAAAAAAAAGAGTCCGGAAACCACCCTCCGTTTAGGCCCAAAATTTTTCGAAAACGCACTTGTCGAAAAATTTTCTGGCTATCCTATTTTTAGGTGTTTCTAAGCGTATTGAGACAGTCGCCGTTATAGAAAGTTTTTTTTGACCCGTTTCCAGTTTTTGGGTCCGGGCAGTCGAAAAAAAATTGTCAACAAAAATTTCGTGCCCATCCTGTCAGTTTGACGTGGGAAGAGTTTTGAGACACTCGCCATTATAGTGATTTTTGGAAAAAAAAGCAGCGCAAAAAAAAAGAGCGAAAAAAATCCAGAGTGTGCTTTTCCCTTGTTTACGTGCCGCGCCGTGATTTTGTTGGTGTTCTAGGCTCGCGTCTCTAGCACAGTCTAGCCTAGGACCAGCACAGTACAGTCGTTGAGCGTTTATTCAACTTTCCATCTCTGAATTGATTATTGCTGACCCTTTTTGCTACCATATTATAAGCCTTCCCAGCTCCACATACATCTACGTCGTGCGTTTGACTCTCCCTGGTAATCGCTCTATCCAAGCTTTGAGAGTTTTT
>NW_025246126.1:0-2550 GCF_018294505.1 Triticum aestivum | reverse complement strand
GTAAGACGATTCCCGAGCTCTTCGCAATGCTAAAGGCTGCGGAGGTAGAAATCAAGAAGGAGCATCAAGTGTTGATGGTCAAGAAGACCACCAGTTTCAAGAAAAAAGGCAAAGGGAAGAAGAAGGGAAACTTCAAGAAGAACGACAAACAAGTTGCTGTTCAGGAGAAGAAACCCAAGTCTGGACCTAAGCCTGAGACTGAGTGCTTCTACTGCAAGTTGACTGGTCACTGGAAGCGGAACTGCCCCAAGTATTTGGCGGGTAAGAAGGATGGCAAGGTGAACAAAGGTATATGTGATATACATGTTATTGATGTGTACCTTACTAATTCTCGCTGTAGTGCGTGGGTATTTGATACTAGTTCTGTTGCTAATATTTGCAACTCGAAATAGGGACTACAGATTAAGCGAAGATTAGCAAAGGACGATGTGATGATGCACGTGGGAAATGGTTGCAAAGTCGATCTGATCGCGGTCGGCACGCTACCTGTACATCTACCTCCGGGATTAGTTTTAGACCTAAATAATTGTTATTTGGTGCCAGCATTGAGCATGAACATTATATCTGGATCTTGTTTAATGCGAGACGGTTATTCATTTAAATCAGAGAATAACGGTTGTTCTATTTATATGAGTAATATCTTTTATGGTCATGCACCCTTAAAGAGTGGTCTATTCTTTTTGAATCTCTATAGTGAAGATACACATATTCATAGTATTGAAGCTAAAAGATGCAGAGTTGATAATGATAGTGCAACTTATTTGTGGCACTGTGATACATCTCCGTCGTATCTATAATTTTTGATTGTTCCATGCCAATATTATTCAACTTTCATATACTTTTTGGCAACTTTTTATATTATTTTTGGGACTAACATATTGATCCAGTGCCCAGTGCCAGTTCCTGTCTGTTGCATGTTTTTGGTTTCGTAGAATATCCATATCAAACGGAGTCCAAACGGGTTAAAAACGGACGGAGCTTATTTTTGGAAAATATGGAAAATTCGGAAGGAAAATCAACGCGAACCAGTGCCCAAGGTGGTCATGAGGCAGGGGCGCCCCTACCCTCGTGAGCCCACCGTAAGGCGGTTGACACTCTTCTTTTGCCGCAAGAAAGCTAATATTTGGAAAAAAATCACGGTGAAGGTTTCAGGCCAATCGGAGTTACGGATCTCCATATATATACATAACGGTGAAACAGAGCCAGAGGAGAACGCAAAAACAGAGAGAGACAGAGAGACAGATCCAATCTCGGAGGGGCTCTCGCCCCTCCCATGCCATGGGAGCCAAGGACCAGAGGGGAAACCCTTCTCCCATCTAGGGAGGAGGTCAAGGAAGAAGAAGGAGGGGGGCTCTCTCCCCCTTGCTTCTGGTGGCGCCGGAGTGCCACCAAGGGCCATCATCATCACCGCCATCTTCACCAACAACTTCACCACCATCATCACCAACTCTTCCCCCTCTATGCAGCGGTGTAACCTCTCTCTTACCTGCTGTAATCTCTACTTAAACATGGTGCTCAACACTATATATTATTTCCCAATGATGTATGGCTATCCTATGATGTTTGAGTAGATTTGTTTTGTCCTAATGGCTATTTGATGATCATGATTGGTTTGAGTTGTATGTTTTATTATTGGTGCTGTCCTATCGTTTAGTGGCCAAAGCGTTTCGTCATGGTTTTTACTGGTTGACGGCTCACACTGGTGCAGAAGATCTGGTCAGTAGATGTGAAGGATGTCAAAAATTTGCACGACAAGCGCATGTGCCAACTCAAGAGCTCCGGATGATCCCAATCACTTGGCCGTTTGCGGTCTGGGGGCTTGACATGGTGGGACCTTTCAAAAGGTCTAAGGATTAAAAGACACATCTCTTGGTGGCAGTTGATAAGTTCACCAAATGGGTTGAGGCGGAGCCTGTGAGTAAGTGTGATGTAGCCACGACGGTTCAGTTCATGAAAAAAGTAATCTTCCGTTTCGGTTTTCCACACAGTATTATCACAGATAATGGCACTAATCTGTCCCAAGGGGCTATGGAAGAGTTTTGTCAGTGAGAGCACATTTGGCTTGATGTTTCTTCTGTAGCTCATCCTCAATCCAATGGTCAAGCTGAGAGAGCCAATCAGGAAATTCTGAAAGGGCTAAAACCCCGGCTTATGGTTCCTTTACAGCGAACGCCAGGTTGTTGGGTAGAGGAATTACCCTCAGTGTTATGGAGCATCAATACTACGCCCAACAGGTCTACGGGTTACACACCCTTCTTCATGGTTTACGAAGCAGAAGCAGTGTTGCCTAGTGACATCCGTCATGACTCGCCCCGTGTGGCGGATTATGTTGAAGCTAACAATGAAAAAGCCAGACAGGATGCGCTTGACTTGCTGGATGAAGAAAGGGACTTAGCAGCGGCACGGTCAACAATTTATCAACATGACCTGCATCCTTATCGCAGCCGCCAGGTTAAGTCCAGGACTTTTCAGGAAGGCGACTTGGTGCTCCAGCTCATCCAGGATCTTTCAGATGCACACAAGTTATCCCCACCTTGGGAGGGACCCTTT
>NW_025246125.1:1135-2551 GCF_018294505.1 Triticum aestivum | reverse complement strand
CCTGACTTCTTGTGTGTTCAAAATGCACCATTCAAAGCCACATCATCATTTTTAGTCCTTTCCGACTTTATTTGTTATTTTTCATGCATTTACTAATTATTTTGAGTTATAAGACCCTAAAATTGAAAAGCATTTCAAATGAACTCTGAAAAGGTTGAAAGTTGGCATGGTATCATCATTTCATCCACATATCATGTGCAAGATAGTTGAGAGGGTTACAACAAAAACTGGATGCACTTCGTGTACAAAACGGACAATCTCTTTCAAATTATCAGGATTTCATACGGAAACTCGTCTGTTACAAAGGGATTTCATTTTTTAAAACTTATTTGAACTCCTGACTTCTTGTGTGTTCAAAATGCACCATTCAAAGCCACATCATCATTTTTCAATCCTTTCTGACTTCATTTGTTATTTTTCATGCATTTACTAATTACTTTGAGCTATAAAACCATAAAATCGAAAAGTATTTCAAATGAACTCTCAAAAGGTTGCAAGTTGGCATGGTATCATCATTTCATCCACATAGCATGTGCAAGAAAGTTGAGAGGGTTACGGCAAAAACTGGATGCACTTCGTGTACAAAACGGACAATCTCTTTCAAAGTATCAAGATTTCATACGGAAACTCGTCTGTTACAAAGGGATTTCATTTTTTAAGACTTATTTGAACTCCTGACTTTTTGTGTGTTCAAAATGCACCATTCAAAGCCACATCATCATTTTTCAATCCTTTCTGACGTCATTTGTTATTTTTCATGCATTTACTAAGTACTTTGAGCTATAAGACCATAAAATTGAAAAGCATTTCAAATGAACTCTGAAAAGGTTCAAAGTTGGCATGGTTTCATCATTTCATCCACATAGCATGTGCAAGATAGTTGAGAGGGTTGAGGCAAAAACTGGATGCACTTCGTGTACAAAACGGACAATCTCTTTCAAAGTATCAGGATTTCATACGGAAACTCGTCTGTTCCAAAAGGATTTCATTTTTTAAAACTTATTTGAACTCCTGACTTCTTGTGTGTTCAAAATGCACCATTCAAAGCCACATCATCATTTTTCAATCCTTTCTGACTTCATTTGTTATTTTTCATGCATTTACTAATTACTTTGAGCTATAAGACCATAAAATCGAAAAGTATTTCAAATGAACTCTGAAAAGGTTGCAAGTTGGCATGGTATCATCATTTCATCCACATAGCATGTGCAAGAAAGTTGAGAGGGTGACGGCAAAAACTGGATGCACTTCGTGTACAAAACGGACAATCTCTTTCAAAGTATCAAGATTTCATACGGAAACTCGTGTGTTACAAAGGAATTTCATTTTTTAGAACTTATTTGAACTCCTGACTTTTTGTGTGTTCAATATGCACCATTCAAAGCCACACCATCATTTTTCAATCCTTTCTGACTT
>NW_025246125.1:0-826 GCF_018294505.1 Triticum aestivum | reverse complement strand
AAAGCCACATCATCATTTTTCAATCCTTTCTGACTTCATTTGTTATTTTTCATGCATTTACTAATTACTTTGAGCTATAAGAGCATGAAATTGAAAAGCATTTCAAATGAACTCTGAAAAGGTTGAAAGTTGGCATGGTATCATCATTTCACCCACATAGCATGTGCAAGAAAGTTGAGAGGGTTACGGCAAAAACTGGATGCACTTCGTGTACAAAACGGACAATGTCTTTCAAAGTATCAGGATTTCATACGGAAACTCGTCTGTTACAAAGGGATTTCATTTTTAAAACTTATTTGAACTCCTGAGTTTTTGTGTGTTCAAAATGCACCATTCAAAGCCACATCATCATTTTTCAATCCTTTCTGACTTCATTTGTTATTTTTCATGCATTTACTAATTATTTTGAGCTATAAGACCATAAAATTGAAAAGCATTTCAAATGAACTCTGAAAAGGTTGAAAGTTGGCATGGTATCATCATTTCATCCACATAGCACGTGCAACAAAGTTGAGAGGGTTACGGCAAAAACTGGATGCACTTCGTGTACAAAACGGACAATCTCTTTCAAAGTATCAGGATTTCATACGGAAACTCGTCTGTTACAAAGGGATTTCATTTTTTAAAACTTATTGGAAGTCCTGACTTCTTGTGTGTTCAAAATGCACCATTCAAAGCCACATCATCATTTTTCAATCCTTTCTGACTTCATTTGTTATTTTTCATGCATTTACTAATTACATTGAGCTATAAGACCATCAAATTGAAAAGCATTTCAAATGAACTCTGAAAAGGTTGAAAGTTGGCATGGTATCATCATTTCATC
>NW_025246124.1:0-2551 GCF_018294505.1 Triticum aestivum | reverse complement strand
TGAAACCGAGGCTTTTCAGTCATCTTGCCTAAGTGGTATGATTTGCATATCTCAAGTGATTCAAAATCAAGTGAGTTCAAACGGTCCATTTGCATGGAGTTTCTTCATGCATATATACCAATAGACATGGTTCGCATGTCTCAAACTTTTCAAAAATGAGTGAGTCCAAAGATCCATCAACATGGAGCTTCTTCATGCGTTTTATACCATTATGACTTACATGGCAGTGCCACAAGTAAGTGGTACTATCATTACTATCTTATATCTTTTGGCATGAAAATGTGTATCCCTACGATCAAAATTCAATAAACCATTCCTTTAGGTGCAAGAGCACTTATTCAGGTTTAATACTAATCTTGATGGTAGAGGGAGCGTGCGATGTTAGATCACATCAAACTTGGAAACACTTCCAACACGTATCGTCAGCTCACCTTTAGCTAGTCTCCGTTTATTCCGTAGCCTTTTATTTCGAGTTACTAACACTTAGCAACCGAACCGGTATCTTATACCCTGGTGCTACTAGGAGTACTAGTAAAGTACACATCAACACAATGTATATCCAATATACTTCTATCGACTTTGCCAGCCTTCTCATCTACCAAGTATCTAGGGTAATTCTGCTCTAGTGGTCGTTCCCCTTATTACAGAAGCACTTAGTCTCGGGTTTGGGTTCAACCTCGGGTTTCTTCATTGGTGCAGCAGCTGATTTGCCGTTTCATGAAGTATCCCTTCTTTCCCTTGCCCTTCTTGAAACTAGTGGTTTCACCAACCATCAACAATTGATGCTCCTTCTTGATTTCTACTTTCGCGGTGTCAAACATCGTGAATACCTCAAGGATCATCTTATTTACCCCTGATATGTTATAGTTCATCACGAAGCTCTAGCAGCTCGGTGGCAATGACTTTGGGGAAACATCACTATCTCATCTGGAAGATTAACTCCCACTTGATTCAAGTGATTGTTGCACTCAGACAATCTGAGCACAAGCTCAACGATTGAGCTTTTCTCCCTTAGTTTGCAGGCTAAGAAAATCGTCGGAGGTCTTATACCTCTTGACGTGAGCACGAGCCTGAAATCCCAATTTCAGCCCTCGAAACATCTCATATGTTCCGCGACGTTTCGAAAACGTCTTTGGTGCCTCTACTTAAACCATTTAACTGAACTATCACGTAGTTATCAAAACGTGTATGTCCGATGTTCGCAACATCCACAAACGACGTTTGGGGTTCAGCACACTGAGCAGTGCATTAAGGACATAAGCTTTCTACTGTCCGCATAATTGCTACTATCAACTTTCAACTATATTTTCTCTAGGAACATATCTAAAACAGTAGAACTAAAGCGCGAGCTATGACATAATTTGCAAAATCCTTTTGACTATGTTCAGGATAATTAAGTTCATCTTATAAACTCCCACTCAGATAGACATCCCTCTGGTCATCTAAGTGATCACATGATCCGAGTCAACTAGCCCGTGTCCGATCATCACGTGAGACGGACTAGTTAACGTCGGTGAACATCTTCATGTTGATCGTATCTACTATACGACTCATGCTTGACCTTTTGGTCTCCGTGTTCCGAGGCCATGTCTGCACATGCTAGGCTCGTCAAGTTAACCCTAAGTGTTTTCGCTGTGTAAAACTGTCTTACACCCGTTGTATGTGAACGTAAGAATCCATCACACCCGATCATCACGTGGTGCTTAGAAGCGACGAACTGTAGCAACGGTGCACAGTTAGGGGAGAACACTTCTTGAAATTTTGTAAGGGATCATCTTATTTACTACCGTCGTCCTAAGTAAACAAGATGCATAAACATAATAAACATCACATGCAATTATATAGTTGTGACATGATATGGCCAATATCATATAGCTCCATTGATCTCCATCTTTGGGGCTCCATGATCATCTTGTCACCGGCATGACACCATGATCTCCATCATCATGATCTCCATCATCGTGTCTTCATGAAGTTGTCACGCCAACGACTACTTCTACTTCTATGGCTAACGCGTTTAGCAATAAAGTAAAGTAAGTTACATGGCGTTCTTCAATGACACGCAGGTCATACAAAAAATAAAGACAACTCCTATGGCTCCTGCCGGTTGTCATACTCATCGACATGCAAGTCGTGAATCCTATTACAAGAACATGATCAAACTCATACATCACATATATCATTCATCACATCCTTTTGGCCATATCACATCACATAGCATACCCTGCAAAAACAAGTTAGACGTCCTCTAATTGTTGTTTGCATGTTTTACGTGGCTGCTATGGGTTTCTAGCAAGAACGTTTCTTACCTACGCAAAACCACAACGTGATATGCCAATTGCTATTTACCCTTCATAAGGACCCTTTTCATCGAATCCGTTCCGACTAAAGTGGGAGAGACTGGCACCCGCTAGCCACCTTATGCACCAAGTGCATGTCAATCGGTGGAACCTGTCTCACGTAAGAGTACGTGTAAGGTCGGTCCGGGCCGCTTCATCCCACAATACCGTTGAAACAAGATTGGACTAGTAACGGTAAGCATATTGAACAA
>NW_025246123.1:0-2551 GCF_018294505.1 Triticum aestivum | reverse complement strand
AATAATAATAATAATAATAATAATAATAATAATAATAATAATAATAATAATAATAATAATAATAAAACTTTGCAACGACTAAGAATAAGAACACTTATTATAAAACGGCTCAAATAAACTTAAGAGCCCTCAAGTGACTTGAGTAAAAGAATGATTGCATGTACCGAAGTACTTATATCATATCTATGTTCAACCGAACTTTAAACACGTCATAACCGACCGTCGGCTTCTCCCTCTTCGGTCAAGGACCGAAAAGTGTTATGTACTCCATCTGTCGAGAATATCAATGGTGTTTCCAATAACCAGGCAATCAGGCCATAAGGCTGTAACAGACAAAGCGCGCTCAGGGAACTTATGCTATATTACTGCAAAGTGTAAGAAGCATCTTCAAAGAAAATAGTACACCCACCGATACCTTTCTTCGGTGCACATTGTTATTATGAGACTTGTGCAATAGATTTTTTGTACTCATGAGTTCCGTTGTGTGCCGACCATCATTGAAAACAATAAGACCGCTAGCTTTCGGCTTCACCCAGTCTGAGGTCCGGCTCGGGTGACCCGATCGTGACAATCGCAGAGGTGCTCCCTTTCCTCCCTAGCCGAACAAACGGGAACGTAGGGGTAAACACAGGAGCAAGGCAACCGAGCTTGCAAATCGCTTAAGTCAATATGGTGCATATTGTGCCGTAATACACGAACAAGGAACGAAGCCGTACAAGTATAACCATATGCAAGAGGGAAAGCTTCATAAAGGAAGCCTCCAAGTAAATGGGGTATTTAAATTTATGTGTCACAGACAAGGTTATGACAAGGAAATTTTTTACAAGCAACTTTTTTCCAAAAAAATATAATGCTTGGTCGAACCGAACACAAGTTAAAAATTTAAAACTTGGAGCATGAAGGCAATTTAGCTGGTTAATGTGTTCGGTATTGACGACGTGGTCCGAGCTTGAATCGGGACAAGGTTCCATCCCCCAAGCCGGTCCCGAGGTGGTGGAGCAAAGAGCTCGGCACGCCGAAGTGGTGACATAGCCCGGCCAATGCCGGTCAGTAGAGTGGTACCGAAGTCCCTGGCATGGGGTAATGAAGTGTTGATGAAGCCCCCCGTCCAGCTGAGGTAACATGGTATGTCAGTACGCCGAGTTGTCGATACTGCCCAACCCGGATCATTTTCCTGTGCGCAAAAAACAGTGCAAACCGGAGATAATAGTAATAATAGTAATAAAAATTGTTGCATAATAAATAATTTATGCAAAGTGAGTAATAAAAGAAATATGGCCTGGCGCCGAACTCAATGTCGATGCAGGGCGTCGGCGTGATGCGGTAAAGGCGCAGCAAAACCTGAATTCATAGGTCGGTCCAAGTTCCGGATGCGGCGTTCGCCGGACTATGTACGGAAACTGACCAAACCACCATGCGACTGTCATTAATGTGGCCTCCGTTTGATAGACCTGTGTACATATGATGGACAAACCAGAGTAATAATTCCTTGGGAAGAATGAACCCAAACAAGCAAAAAATACTAGGATTAATAGCACCTGGTTTATTTATTGTAGCGATCCGAAGAAAGGTGATCCCCAAAACTAGGACTCGATCCGCACACTCATTGCCAGATGTGCGATAAAGCGACGGCATGGCGATGCTGGCAAAGGTTGGCTTGCCAAGGCGAAGCCCTCAGTCCAGCTAACGTGACGAAGCTGGTCGGCTGGTGACGCCGAAGCCATCGGAGTATGTTGATGAAGAGATGATGAAGCCCCCGGTCTAGCCGAGGTGTTGGAGCGGCTCGCCGAAGAGATGCCGGAGTCTACCTGTCAGCTGATGTGTCGAAACAGGTCGGCGTGTTTGATGATGATTTGAAGAAGAGGCAGCATGGTGATGCCGACATAGGTCAAGACTTGTGACGCGATCGACGCTGCTTGATGCAGCTACCGCGTGGCGATGTCGGTGTGCCCGCTCCGTGTAGTCCGTGGGCAGCGACGTTGATGATGATTTATCCTTCACGATGCTGAACTCTTATTCGGCTTGCCAAGATGATGATCGAAGGAGTTGAGCTCGGCTCAATAAAGCGGCGACATGTCTAGTGCAGGTCGGCAGCCGTGGAGCAATACTACAGGACTGGTTTGACACCAGCGTGATGGTGAAGATTACCTCGGAGCAGGCTTAAAATTTTATGGGTACGTGTTTAAAAACAACACACAATAACATAGAAGAAAATTCCTTAAAAAAGGTTGTCCAATATCACGTTCATAAAGAAACATGAATTCGGGTCGGATCCATATTCGCGCAGAAAACAGATCCAAAAATTGGTCCACTCATTGGAAGGTTCCCAGAGTTTGAACCGGCAGATCGAGCTTAAATTAGGAGGGGTGGTAGATATGGGGATTCCGAAGTAGATTAACGGTTGGATCTTTCAAAGGACCTCCGAGCTGGGCTCTGGAGACCACGCCCTAAACTCGTCCAGATCCCCGTCCAGATTTGACAGGGCTCCGATATAACACAGATTGCCAGAGATTCCTCCATCGAAACTCGACGAAATTTTGCATGGTTGTTG
>NW_025246122.1:0-2551 GCF_018294505.1 Triticum aestivum | reverse complement strand
AGCGCAGATGGTGTTGCGACTTGTGCAATCTCGGATACGCGGAGCCTTTCGATTGCGTTGACGGTACAGTGTCATGTGCTTGTGTACTTGGCGATGCCGACTTTGCCTGGGGTACACAGGCGTCGTGGCGTTGTGTCGGCCTCGCGTGACCTTTTTTAATGCACCCCCGACGCAGGTGGTGTCATGGTGTTGTGCGATCTCGGTTGCGCAAAGCCTCTGATTGCGCCGACGGTGCAGTGCCACTGCCATGGCTTGGTCTCGGCTAGCCAATTTTGTTCGATCTCATTGGTGATGCTTTGTGTTGTGTCAGGGCATGTCTTCCCTCTTTGTTCTCCCTTGTTTATATGTTGTGGTGTGTGTGGTTTTTTGTTTTATCTGTTCTCCTCCTGTGGCCCCGGTAATTCTGGTTCACTTGAACACATCCTGCAAAAGGCTGCGAAGCCTTATAGGCAAATGAATACAATTCAGGTGGGGGGTTTCTCTCCCTCCCCGGTGAAAATTCAAAAAGAAGAAAAGAAAAATGTTTCCCCATTTTGGCGTGATTTTTAATTCTATGCCCCCGGTTTCTTAAGTATCCCCCCAAATGGGGGAGACTACTCACGAAGTCTTGACTGTTGGTTTTTGATCGGTAGATCAATTCACCACGTACGTGCAAACTAGCTCAAGGAAGCAACCAAATAGGCAGCTTAATTGATCAGTTTTGCTAGAACTCATCTAGATAAGATATAGTTTGGTCTCATTCACCTTCTATAGCCATTGGATGTGATGCTATAAGATGCGTATGTACTGACGTGAGTTGTATCTGTTCTTGTTTTCAAAGTGAATGAGACCAAATTATATCTCATCTAGATGAGTTCTAGGTACTCCCTTAATTGATAACAGTAGCTAGCTAGCTCAAAACAAAAACAAAAACTAGCTAGCTCGTACTTGCCGTAAGCACGTACGTACATGAAACGCCTGGGCTAGCTTCAACTTGACTCCTCTAGCGATTGGATCGATTCAGCGGTCTTGGCATGTTAGATGAAAGCGTTCCTACTCCTCAATGAGGAGCCGCGTTGGTTTATATTGATTGGGGACAGGAATCGCCCCTGTCATGGCTTACAAGGCAAGACCGATCGTTTGTATGATTCGGTCGTTACAACAAGAGGAGATAGATACGAGAGGGAGAGGGAGAGATAGAGTTTGTTGAGATTACAATACAGTAGATTCTATCTCTATTTCGAACACCCTCCCTTAATCTCAACTATCCTATATTAAGATTCCTCTTGAACTCCTCAAATGGTTTGATGGACAATGCCTTAGTAAAGCTGTCTGCTACCTGATCTTTGGATGGAATAAATCTGATGTCCAGTTTCTTCGCTGCAACCATTTCTCTCACAAAATGAAAATCAATCTCAATGTGTTTAGTTCTACCATGAAACACTGGATTAGCAGAGAGATATGTGGCTCCCAAATTATCACACCATAAGCATGAAGTGCGGTGTTGCTTAACACCCAACTCATTAAGTAATGATTCCACCCAAATGATCTCAGCAGTTGCATTAGCTAGTGACTTATATTCAGCCTCTGTACTTGACCTTGACACTGTTGCCTGTTTCCTGGCGCTCCAAGAAATAAGATTAGATCCAAAGAATATTGCAAATCCCCCAGTTGACCTCCTGTCATCACTGCATCCTGCCCAGTCAGCATCAGAAAAGGCACTGACAAGAGTGGAGCTGGAACATTTAAACTGGAGTCCTAGGCTTACAGTGTACTTTATATATCGTATGATTCTTTTAACAGCTGTCCAGTGTATAGTAGTAGGTGCATGTAGATACTGACAAACCTTGTTAACAGCGAATGATATATCTGGCCTTGTCAGTGTGAAGTACTGTAAGGCACCTACAGCACTCCTATACCTCGTGATCTCTTCTTCCTTTAGAGGTTCCCCTTCAGAAGCTGAAAGTTTTTCTGAAGAGGATAATGGTGTAGGTGAAGGCTTACAATCCTTCATCCTCATGCGAGTCAGAAGCTCAGTAGCATACTTCTCCTGATTCATTACTATGCCATCAAGAATCTTCTTCACCTCAATGCCCAGGAAGAAGTGTAGATCACCAAGGTCTTTCAAGGCAAACTCTGAACTTAAGTCATGAAGTAGAGCATTAGTGGCATTTGATGAAGAACTGGCAACTATAATATCATCAACATATATCAAAACAAATATGATTGTGTTTGCCTTGTTATAGATGAAGAGTGATGTGTCAGCTTTAGATGCAACAAATCCAAGACACCTTAGCTGAGAACTTAACCTTGAGTACCATGCTCTTGGTGCCTGTTTTAGGCCATAAAGAGCCTTATCAAGCTTACACACATAGTGGGGTGTTTTCTTGTTTTCATACCCAGGTGGTTGTCGCATGTAAACCTCCTCTTCCAGAACACCATGCAAAAACGCGTTCTGTACGTCTAGCTGCCTCAAGCTCCATCCCCTGGAAACAGCAATAGTTAACACAAGCCTAATAGTTGCAGCTTTAACAACAGGACTAAATGTGTCCTCATAATCCAGACCATAACG
>NW_025246121.1:0-2551 GCF_018294505.1 Triticum aestivum | reverse complement strand
TAGATCTAGGTATTGCCATCTTTGGAAGGCAATCCATAAGTGGATCTCATGATAGTTTCATACGGCGATTTTATTTTATTTCTTGGAAAGTGTTCCATGCCCTTCTTTAATGGAAATTGGAATCTAATATTCCCTTCCTTCATATCAATAATCGCACCAACCGTTCTAAGGAAAGGTCTACCAAGAATAATAGGGCAAGAAGGATTGCAATCTATATCAAGAACAATGAAACTTATGGGCACATAATTCCTATTAGCAACAATAAGAATATCATTAATCCTTCCCATAGGTTTCTTAATAGTGGAATCCGCAAGATGCAAGTTTAGAGAGCAATCATCAAAATCGCGGAAATCTAGCAAATCACACAAAGTTTTGGGGATGGTTGAGACACTAGCACCCAAATCACACAAAGCATAAAACTCATGATCTTTAATTTTAATTTTAATAGTAGGTTCCCACCCACATAGAGTTTTCTAGGGATAGGAACTTTTAACTCAAGCTTTTCTTCATAAGATTGTATCAAGGCATCAACAATATGTTCCGTAAAGGCTTTCTTTTGACTATAAGCATGTGGAGAATTTAGCACGGCTTGCAACAAGGAAATACAATCAATCAAATAGCAACTTTCATAATTAAATTCCTTGAAATCCAATATAGTGGGTTTAGCAACATCTAGGGTCTTATTTCTTCCAATCCCACTTTCATCAATTTCATCATAAAGATCTAAATACTCCGAATTTTTAGAACGCCTTCTAGGTAAGGGAAGATCATATTCAGTTTCATCAAGATTTATATTGCAAAACAAAGATTTGATAGGAGACACATCAATAACTTTTAGATCTTCATCTTGATTTTCATAGGTATTGGAAGAACACGCTATAATAAAGGCATCTTTGGAAGCACGCATCCTAGCGGTTCTTTCCTTGCACTCATCAATGGAAATTCTCATGGCTTTGAGAGACTCATTGATATCATGTTTAGGAGGAATAGATCTAAGCTTTAAAGAATCAACCTCAAGAGAAATTCTATCAACGTTCCTAGCCAAATCATCAACTTTAAGTAATTTCTCTTCAAGCAAAGCATTAAAATTCTTTTGTGAATTCATAAACTCTTTAACACTACTCTCAAATTCAGAGGGCATCTTATTATTATTTCCATAAGAGTTGTTGTAGGAATTTCCATAATTATTAGAAGGATTACTAGGATAAGGCCTAGGATTAAAATTCCCTCTATACGCGTTGTTACCAAAATTATTCCTACCAACAAAATTCACATCCATAGATTCATTATTATTCTCAATCAAAGTAGACAAAGGCATATCATTAGGTTCAGAAGAAACACTCTTAGTAGCAAATAATTTCATAAGTTCATCCATCTTTCCACTCAAAACATTGATTTCTTCTATCACATGCACTTTTTTATTAGAAGATCTTTCAGTGTGCCATTGAGAATAATTAACCATAATATTATCTAGGAGTTTATTAGCATATCCTAAAGTGATTTCCATAAAAGTGCCTCCCGCGGCCGAATCTAAAAGATTTCTAGAAGCAAAATTCAATCCGGCATAAAATTTTTGTATAATCATCCACAAGTTCAAACCATGAGCAGGGCAATTACGTATCATTAATTTCATTCTCTCCCAAGCTTGTGCAACATGTTCATGATCAAGTTGCTTAAAATTCGTAATGTCGTTTCTAAGAGAGATGAACTTAGCGCGAGGAAAATACTAAGAGATAAAAGCATCTTTGCACTTGTTCCAAGAATCAATACTATTTTTAGGCAAGGACGAAAACCAAGCTTTAGCACGATCTCTAAGCGAAAAAGGAAATAGCTTCAATTTAACAACGTCATTATCGACATCTTTTTTCTTTTGCATATCACATAAATCAACGAAGCTATTCAGATGAGTAGCGGCATCTTCACTAGGAAGGCCGGCGAATTGATCTTTCATAACAAGATTCAACAAAGCAGTATTGATTTCACAAGATTCAGTGTTGGCAAGAGGATCAATCGGAGTGCTAAGGAAATCATTATTGTTGGTATTGGTGAAGTCACACAATTTGGTAGTATCTTGAGCCATTGCGACAAACAAGCAACCCAACACACGAGCAAGCAAAAGGCAAGGGAGAAAAAGGTGAATGGAGAAGGAGAAGGAGAAGGAGAAGGAGAGGGCGAATAAAACGGCAAGGGTGAAGTGGGGGAGAGGAAAACGAGAGGCTGATACGTCCAAAACGTATCTATAATTTCTGCTTGCTCCATGCCTCTTTTGGGTGATATTGCTATGATATTTATACACTTCCATACAATTTTAATCATATTTGGACTAACCTATTAACTCAGTGCATCCCAGTGCCAGTTTCTGTTTTCTGCTGTTTTTGTATTTCAGGTTTTTCCATTACGAAAACTGCCAGAAAAATTCCGGAAAAAATATATAAAAAATCAGCGTTCCGGAACCTTCCAGGACCCCGAAGGAGAGCCGGAGGGGGGCCACCAGGGCCCCAGGCGCCCTGGTGGCGCGGGCCCCCTCCTGGCCGCGCCGGGGGGGGGGGGG
>NW_025246120.1:0-2551 GCF_018294505.1 Triticum aestivum | reverse complement strand
AATGCGATTCTAAGATAGTCTGAATGTATATATCCAGTTCCTGAGGAAATATTACATACGCATCACCGCCGCCCAAGCACGTCGCCGGGCGCCGTCGGCGGCGGTGGGGCTGTTTGACGGCGTGGCGGGAGCGGATCTGACGGCCTTCGCGCTCGGCGGTGGGCGGTGGCACTACAAAAAAGGCTACTTCCATGTCATTATGTCCCGAGCGAATCAACCACATTTGTCTGATTTGTACTTTGCGACAGTAGGCACGCACTGCAGCCCAGAGTTGTACATGTTGAAAGAAAGTTGGTCCACATTTTTGTTACTTCTGTACACTGCGAGATACTTGTCATTTTTGTATCTTGAATTCAAACATTTCTCAGTCGAGAGAGAATTATTACGAGAGAGGAAGATATTCTTATATATATTTCAACAACATCATGTTTCCTTTCTTTATGTTGAAAGTTTTGAAGTTGCACTTGTTTTGCCTTCCTATGCTAGTTGATTTTTGCTCCAATAAATTGTTTGCTTATAAAATCCCAATGCATAGGAAGTGTGTTAGGTTTAAATGTGTTTGCTATATAATTTCAGGATGCTCTCTTTATGCTTCAATTTTTTTTATGTGAGCATCATTAAAATCATCATGCCTAGCTAAAAGGCTATAAAGAAAAGTGTGCCTACATGATTAACATATTATAGTAATCATGTTTTGTACCTTTTATTTCAATAATGTGCCAAGTAAAGCATTTGAGATAGTGTGGATACTAGTTGACTTGATTTTGTGCAAAAACAGAATTGCGCCCAGTGCAGGAATTTACGTTTTTTTTACCGAAACGTGATCTTGGTCTCAAATTTTTACACATTATTGACATACAAATTTCCTACGTTGTCATAATTTTTTAAATTTTTTGGAGTTACAGAACTATGACTTTTGTTCAGATCATTACAGACTGTTCTATTTTTGACAGATTTTATTTTCGATACATAGTTTGTTTGTTTTATAGTTTCTATGACTTATATTGGTCAATATAAATTATAGAAATGATAGAGTACAATAGGCATTATGTGAGAACAATTATGAATCTTGTCTTGACAGTACCAAAGTGAATGGTTTTCTCTTCATCATACTAACATATCTCACGAAGTTCCGTTATATTTTTTGTGATTGAAGTTTTCAAGTTCTGGGTGAGATATCGATATGAGGAGAATAAAAAGTGGCAAGACCCTAAGGGCGGGGATGCACAAGGCACCCCAAGATAATATTCAAGGAATGCTCAAGCACCTAAGCTTGGGGCTGCTCCTGATGGCATCCCTCGTTCGTCTTCAACATTATCGATAACCTCACTTGGAACTATATTTTTATTCGTCATATAATATGTGTAACGCCCGAATAATTAAGGTAAAGTAATCCATGTTAATGGTGCAATGTCATCATTTTCTTCGTTGCTAAATCCCCCTCTGGTTCCATCTGGTTTAAATTCAAATTTAAATTAAAGTCAAAGTTTAAAGTTTTCAAAATGTCAAAACTAAAAAGTACAATCTATGGAACATAATTCAGAGGTAATATTGGTGATGAACCAAATTTTTTACAAAGTGGTAATTGCACTAAATAATTAAAACTATGGCATTCACAATTAATTAAATGCCTTTTCTAATTTATAAAATATAAAACTATTTTATTTGGGAGTAAAACTTTTTGTGGCAGAGGGTTAAATTAGAACACTAATTTAGGTGTTGGTCTCATATTTTTGTTAAACTAAAATACAATGAAAATAATATAAAACAAATAAACAGAAAATAGATAAAAGAAAAACATAAATAAAAAAATAAAATTAAAGGCGAAACCTCCTGGGCCAACCCAGCTGGCCAGCCCACCTTCCCCCTCCCTCTTCCTGTTCACGGGGGGAAGCCGTGGCAGCCATCCGGCTGCCGACCGGTGCCATGGTAGCCATTGGCCGTCTTCCCCCCTACTTCACCCTCGTGGCGTCCCTCCACGTAGAACCCTAGCCTTCGCCCCTCCTCTCGCGCCCCTGCCTCTCGTCGTCGTCATGCCACCCGAGGCCGCGTCCTCACATCGTCGCCCCGTCCCCATCATCCCCATGCCATCGCCGACCACCGCCGCGGCACGTGGACCTCGCCGCCGTCTCCTCGCCTTTTTCCCCGAGCTGCTTCTTCGCGCCTCAACGCCCCCTCTCCCTATCAAACGTCGGTGAGACCCCCGCTTGACCACCACCCTGGTCCCCTCTGCCTCCGTCGCCCGCTGCGCCGACCGCGCTCACCCCGCCGTGACCGCGTCACGGCCGTCCGGTACGCGCCCACGCGCGCCCGTGCCCTGATTACGCCCGCCGCCCTTCCCCTACTCCGCCACTGCCCTGTGGCCGTCGCCCGTACGCCCCGACGCCCATTAGCCGCGCCTGCTGACCCGCCCCGGTTGGCCCTAGACAGATGACACATGGGGCCCGCACACGGCTTACGCAAATGGAACGCGCTTCGGCTTGCCTCTTCACTGACACGCGGGACTGCACTTGGAGAAACCGACCATGCACCAAACTCCCCCCACCCACCG
>NW_025246119.1:0-2552 GCF_018294505.1 Triticum aestivum | reverse complement strand
AGAGTTGGAGCTGGAGGCCATCGTACGAAGTTCCAATGTCTGGCGGCAGACGAGCAAACTGAATCTGGTATCCAGGAGGCAGGGCAGGAGCTGAGACAGCAAAGGTGGATGGGCATGCCAAGACGGTAGATGAGCTCACCTAAAGGGAGCAAGTAGACATGATATCACACATGTGCTTTTTCCTTTTTATTTTGTTTATATTAAAGAAATAGTAAATAAACAAAGGTTGCTCCACTCTTAGAAAATGTTTGTACCGTTCATAAAAACTGCAAGTGACATTTAGTTTTTGCATGCATGTCAAGAAAATGTATGTGACATTTTTGGAAAATGTTTGACATTATATTTTTTGTGTAATCCAAACAAAATGTTTCGTACCGTACAAAATGTTCAGAACTTGTATTTTGAGAAAACGTTAATCGTATATTAATCTTTTAACACACACACACACACACACACACACACACACACACACACACACACACACACACACACACACACACACACACACACACACAAAAGTATTTTCAATGTAAAAGATATACAATGTGTAAGAAAAAGTATACATCAAAACATCTACATGAAAATTAGTTAATCATATATTCGAAAATGTTCAAAACACGTATTTGGAAAATTACTAGTCAAGTATTGAAAATCTTAAATATATGGAAAATTACCCCTAAAAAAGGGAGCAAATTGATTTCGAAAGGAGCCACATCTCTGTTCTATTATTTATTAATGTATTTGACGGGTTTCCCAAAAAAAGATAAATAGACTAAAAATTACCACAATAATTAGAAATATATGACCATCAAATTAATAAACCAATTTTTTATATCCATTAGATATGATTGTAAGTTAACAAACATACAGTTATAAATCAAATTTGCAGTTTAACATTTTGGTTTGAGCCTGACCACGCATTCTCTAGTGATCAATCAACATAGCACCATATTAGAACATGTATACGCTAACCAACATGTGGTTGGATGGTTAGGAGAATAGTGGTATTCCCCATCCCATCCCATGAGGGTTCAAGTCCTAGACTTGGCGCTGGTGTTCTCACTTTCCTTGGATGCGGCTGGGAACAACATACAATTATAAATGGGTTGGACAAAGAAATGTCTTAGCATCATCGCCTGCAGCTGCACCCCTTGAGTTGATGCACCAGGTTGTTGACCTTGTTGAAGTTCACGGGCTGCTTCCTGGGTATCTCAAAGCAGAGCGGACGAAATAAGTACCCAAGATGACATGACGAAAGCAGATGAAAAGAAGGTGGTCTTGGGGGCGGACAACAAGCCGACGATGTCGTTGAGGATTCTGTTGGTGTTGGCGATGAAGAGGTTGATGACCTTAGGGACCAAGGCTGGGCCTGAGCAGCCATCCTCGTCCATCGACTGCAAGCACTGGAAATACTCATCCACCATATCCTAAATGGATCAGTTCATGAGAAGCTAAAGTGATAGTCAGCCAGCAACCACACGGGTTTAGTAGGGGGTTGAGGGTGGAATGGCCATGGCAAACATGGATGGGACAAGGTTGTTCAACTGGGCCCTAAGCGCGGCAGCCGCCATGGCGATCGATTGGGGGAGAGGAGCAGGTGCTGGAGGGATCCGAAGCTGTTGTGGCTGCGGCGGTGTTGTCGATGAAGAGTGGAGGAGGCTTGGGGATGGAGACCCTTATATGCCCGGATGGATGAGGCTATCCGCGCGAAGACGTGTGGCTGGGAGTGCCCCCCATTAACAGTGTACTAGTGGCTCGGCCGGGAGACATTAAGGAGTTAGATGTTGTTGACGCCGGATGCAGATACATGGGCGCTCTGTCAAGGCTCGTTGGATGGTTGCACCACTGGCCATTGACAGTCGGCATCTCTCTAAAAAGTAAAAACCTCGAGATGTATGAATACCAACAAGAAGTTTTTTGGTGGCTGGCTGAGCTTGTCTTATGGATTGATCGAGGGGCATCCAGAAGGATGATGGAAACTAGCCGTTTAATCGTAGTTGGTTTAATAATTTGTCAGTTGCATTTAATTTTTTTCGAAAAGGGGGACTCCCCGGCCTCTGCATCAGAACGATGCATACGGCCACATTTATTAGCAAGTAAAAAGGTTCAACAAGGTCTTTAAGTCTGCGAACCAAAAAGATCGGCTAGCTCACATAGAGCGTCAACGCCAAAACAGAAAACCTAATAAACCACAACCGGCTGGCAAAATAACAGATAGGTAAACTAATCGCCTATCCTATTACATGACCGCCATCCAAACCGGTTGAAGATATCCCGCGCTACCATCTTCCACCGGACAGATCCAGTAACCCAACGCTCCCTGGCCTCCGTCGGAGTGAGTAAGGACCACATACGGATCAAAGCAGTAGCCCGGAATAAAACCTGCAAAAAATGAATGGTTGGTGTTCTTTTAAATGCCAAATTATTTCTGCAATTCCAAATTGCCCATAACAACGCACAAACTCCTACACGAATGTGTCTAGCTGTTTCTGGCTCTATCCCAGCAAGCCACGTCCCGAATAACGTGTTGACCGAATTTAGAGGAGTAACGT
>NW_025246118.1:0-2552 GCF_018294505.1 Triticum aestivum | reverse complement strand
CAACAACCATGCAAAATTTCGTCGAGTTTCGATGGAGGAATCTCTGGCAATCTGTGTTATATCGGAGCCCTGTCAAATCTGGACGGGGATCTGGACGAGTTTAGGGCGTGGTCTCCAGAGCCCAGCTCGGAGGTCCTTTGAAAGATCCAACCGTTAATCTACTTCGGAATCCCCATATCTACCACCCCTCCTAATTTAAGCTCGATCTGCCGGTTCAAACTCTGGGAACCTTCCAATGAGTGGACCAATTTTTGGATCTGTTTTCTGCGCGAATATGGATCCGACCCGAATTCATGTTTCTTTATGAACGTGATATTGGACAACCTTTTTTAAGGAATTTTCTTCTATGTTATTGTGTGTTGTTTTTAAACACGTACCCATAAAATTTTAAGCCTGCTCCGAGGTAATCTTCACCATCACGCTGGTGTCAAACCAGTCCTGTAGTATTGCTCCACGGCTGCCGACCTGCACTAGACATGTCGCCGCTTTATTGAGCCGAGCTCAACTCCTTCGATCATCATCTTGGCAAGCCGAATAAGAGTTCAGCATCGTGAAGGATAAATCATCATCAACGTCGCTGCCCACGGACTACACGGAGCGGGCACACCGACATCGCCACGCGGTAGCTGCATCAAGCAGCGTCGATCGCGTCACAAGTCTTGACCTATGTCGGCATCACCATGCTGCCTCTTCTTCAAATCATCATCAAACACGCCGACCTGTTTCGACACATCAGCTGACAGGTAGACTCCGGCATCTCTTCGGCGAGCCGCTCCAACACCTCGGCTAGACCGGGGGCTTCATCATCTCTTCATCAACATACTCCGATGGCTTCGGCGTCACCAGCCGACCAGCTTCGTCACGTTAGCTGGACTGAGGGCTTCGCCTTGGCAAGCCAACCTTTGCCAGCATCGCCATGCCGTCGCTTTATCGCACATCTGGCAATGAGTGTGCGGATCGAGTCCTAGTTTTGGGGATCACCTTTCTTCGGATCGCTACAATAAATAAACCAGGTGCTATTAATCCTAGTATTTTTTGCTTGTTTGGGTTCATTCTTCCCAAGGAATTATTACTCTGGTTTGTCCATCATATGTACACAGGTCTATCAAACGGAGGCCACATTAATGACAGTCGCATGGTGGTTTGGTCAGTTTCCGTACATAGTCCGGCGAACGCCGCATCCGGAACTTGGACCGACCTGTGAATTCAGGTTTTGCTGCGCCTTTACCGCATCACGCCGACGCCCTGCATCGACATTGAGTTCGGCGCCAGGCCATATTTCTTTTATTACTCACTTTGCATAAATTATTTATTATGCAACAATTTTTATTACTATTATTACTATTATCTCCGGTTTGCACTGTTTTTTGCGCACAGGAAAATGATCCGGGTTGGGCAGTATCGACAACTCGGCGTACTGACATACCATGTTACCTCAGCTGGACGGGGGGCTTCATCAACACTTCATTACCCCATGCCAGGGACTTCGGTACCACTCTACTGACCGGCATTGGCCGGGCTATGTCACCACTTCGACGTGCCGAGCTCTTTGCTCCACCACCTCGGGACCGGCTTGGGGGATGGAACCTTGTCCCGATTCAAGCTCGGACCACGTCGTCAATACCGAACACATTAACCAGCTAAATTGCCTTCATGCTCCAAGTTTTAAATTTTTAACTTGTGTTCGGTTCGACCAAGCATTATATTTTTTTTGGAAAAAAGTTGCTTGTAAAAAATTTCCTTGTCATAACCTTGTCTGTGACACATAAATTTAAATACCCCATTTACTTGGAGGCTTCCTTTATGAAGCTTTCCCTCTTGCATATGGTTATACTTGTACGGCTTCGTTCCTTGTTCGTGTATTACGGCACAATATGCACCATATTGACTTAAGCGATTTGCAAGCTCGGTTGCCTTGCTCCTGTGTTTACCCCTACGTTCCCGTTTGTTCGGCTAGGGAGGAAAGGGAGCACCTCTGCGATTGTCACGATCGGGTCACCCGAGCCGGACCTCAGACTGGGTGAAGCCGAAAGCTAGCGGTCTTATTGTTTTCAATGATGGTCGGCACACAACGGAACTCATGAGTACAAAAAATCTATTGCACAAGTCTCATAATAACAATGTGCACCGAAGAAAGGTATCGGTGGGTGTACTATTTTCTTTGAAGATGCTTCTTACACTTTGCAGTAATATAGCATAAGTTCCCTGAGCGCGCTTTGTCTGTTACAGCCTTATGGCCTGATTGCCTGGTTATTGGAAACACCATTGATATTCTCGACAGATGGAGTACATAACACTTTTCGGTCCTTGACCGAAGAGGGAGAAGCCGACGGTCGGTTATGACGTGTTTAAAGTTCGGTTGAACATAGATATGATATAAGTACTTCGGTACATGCAATCATTCTTTTACTCAAGTCACTTGAGGGCTCTTAAGTTTATTTGAGCCGTTTTATAATAAGTGTTCTTATTCTTAGTCGTTGCAAAGTTTTATTATTATTATTATTATTATTATTATTATTATTATTATTATTATTATTATTATTATTATTATT
>NW_025246117.1:0-2552 GCF_018294505.1 Triticum aestivum | reverse complement strand
CAAGTAATTTACCTATTTTCAGATTTGGTCAGGACTTTATTGTTGATACATCTATTAGAAAAATCCTCATAAGTAATTTTGAAAGACCAATGAAGAAGGGTAATTTACTTGCTAGCAATAAAGTTGTTATTGAACATATCGGTCAACCCATTACGCCATTTATAAAGACCTATAGTGACTTATTATTACAGCCAAAGCTTTCCCCGTTGCTTTATCTAAAGTTCATATCTATTTGGGTAGCTTTGCTTATTTCATACTTGGCTTGCACTTGGTATCAATTGAGACATGTATGTTCTAACTATTTTCGTTTTAGAAATTTAAAGCCAAGGTTAAATTCTGTTGAGAAAACCGATGCTAGTATAATATCTTACCCAAAGACATCGTAAATAGAGTGCAAAACACAATGCTTAGCCGAATGGTGTGGTGCAAAATCTGAACCATTCATTTTGCTTAATTCCAAAGCCGTTCTCACATCAAGATCGGCTAGAAAATAAAAGGTTTACCTTTAATTCAAACATGTGTGATAAAATCTTTGATTTGTTGTTGAGGAATAATTATATTAGAATTCTTGATCACCATGTTGAGGCATTTGTCCAGGGACGAATGTATTGTAAGTTGCATGATTCGTCCAAGAGTAATTTTGAGGATTGCAACATGTTTCGTCAAATAGTTAAATCGTCCATTGATAAAGGATGATTGAAATTTGTTGAGACACCAAGAGCTGACCAGTCTATTCCGATTGGTCCCGATGGTAGAAAGTTTTTGCATCGGCTGCTTCAAGCCGATCCATTTGAAGAGAAGGTAAAAACTGCAGGTGATGGGATCAAGCTTTCAAGTAAAGAAGTTGTCGAAGAGCATAATGAACATAATCTTGAGGGCAATAATTCCATCGAAACTACAATGGAGACGCCAAGGACTGGGGGGCAGCAAGCAAATCCAATGATCGATGAAAGCAAACCAAAAGGAAACAAAGGCCGAGATAAGCGCAAGTGTAAGAGATCAAAAATCACCTTCGCTGAACTATTAGATAAATATCAAAAGAAGAGTGAAGAGAAGAATTCTTATCGGCCCAATCATGCAAGGAAACCAAGATCACCCCCAAGGCGCAAATATGAGGATCGGTATTGGCAAAGTGAGAATTTTAATGCAACATATTCATATCCTTATTTTGGGCCGCCAATGCCAATACCGTGGATGCCTCCCTATGCTCATATAGATCCATATCCATCATGGGACAGGTATGATACAAGGGCACATTCTCCATCTTATTTTAGACCATCTCACCAATATTATGCAGCTCCGAGAAGATCAATATCTGAACAATCACATGTTAAAGACCGTTTCAATCATAAGGAATCGGTCCAGAGCTCAAGGATGAAGAAAGAGGTGGTCAAGCAAGTTTACCGTGTTAAAAGACATGGTCGTAAGAGTGCAACTTCAGATTTGATCTCAAATAAAAAAGAGCCAATTAAAGTGTTAACATTGGCTATTAAAGGCAATGAGACAAAGCAACCAATTATTGAAAGTCAAAGTGCCAAATCTGAAGAAAAGAAGTTGAGAGTGCATAAGGCCAAAAAGGAACTGCCATTGGTCAAAACAGAATTACAGCCAAGATGCCCACTCGGCTTAACGTATTGGCAAAAGAAGGAATTACAAAATCTTAGTGCACAAGAGCTGAGACAGAAGAACATGGCATGGGTTCCCAAGAGGATCATTCATAACAAAAATGATGTGCATGCTTCTATTGCAACAAGTACAATAAAAGTGAAGAAAGAGAAGAATGGAAGCAACAAACAATTAAGCCGAAGGTGTGGATCACAACATCAAAATCTTCGGTTAGCACATCATCCATTACCAAATCACTATACATTTGGTTAGTTACATTTTTGTTGCTAATACAAAGGGGCTGAAATATCTTATTGCTATTTCATTTGTTTATTTCAGCTATACATACCTTGGTGGGTGAATACTACATGGACCTCATTGTAATGGCCGATATTTATCTATCGCCCTAAGAATATATCTAAGAATGGCCGGTGTGGTATTCTAACATCGTCCTTAGTTTGAGATAAGTGCTTGCAAAGGAATTTGTCAAATTGATGCCATTGAAGATATTATGCATAGACCAATTCACCAAAATTGCAAAGTGAACTTATGTTTTGATTGGGTGTGCTTTGGCTTATTAGTTTTCAGAATTTATGTAAGGCCAAATCATGGTTGATTTTATTATTGAGCATCATATTGACATCATGCATAATATTGATTTCAGCTTCATCTCTCTAGAACCATGGAGATTATATATTGATGGTTAAATTTGTAGCAATGGCCAAGGTGTTGGTGTTGTTTATATATATATCCTTATGGTGCTATTTTGTGAAGCCTCATGCCGCTTAAAATATTTTTGCACAATGATCAAAGCCGAATATGCATTGTCATTCGGATTGGAGCTTTGCCTTGCTATAGGTGCTATACATATTGATGCTTCCGGTGATTCATTACTAGTAGTGCAACAAATATCCAATGGTTATCAATGTTTCGACGAATTATTTTTA
>NW_025246116.1:0-2552 GCF_018294505.1 Triticum aestivum | reverse complement strand
TGTATCATCTTTTTCTTGTGCACCACTTCACTCGACCGCGCGGGCATCGCCTTGGTGGCACCAGACTCTGCCGGGGGCCGCGACTTGTCGGAACCAGGCCTTGCCGGGGGAATCTTCGGCTTGCCATCCACTGGTCCTGCCGCCATTGTTGCCTCCTCATCGACCTCCCTCTGTGCCACTAGTGCGGCGCTGACCACTTGATTCGTTGCCGCCAGATACAGCAGTAACGGCTCTTGTGGTTTAGGCGCAACTAGTATTGGCGTGGAGGAAAGGTATTTCTTCAGGTCCTGCAGTGCGGCCTCGGCTTCTGGGGTCCACTCTGTTGGGCCCGCCTTTTTCAAGATCTTGAAAAAGGGAAGGGCGCGCTCGGCGGACTTGGAGATGAACCGGCTCATGGCGGCAACGCAGCCGGTGAGCCGACGCACATCCTTGATCCGCTTGGGCGCCTCGATCTGCTCAATAGCCTTGATCTTTTATGGGTTTGCCTTGATCCCGCGTTGTGACATGAAGAACCCGAGAAGCTTGCCAGACGGGACACCGAAGACGCACTTCT
Source organism: Triticum aestivum (assembly GCF_018294505.1). NCBI lineage: Eukaryota > Viridiplantae > Streptophyta > Magnoliopsida > Poales > Poaceae > Triticum > Triticum aestivum. The sequence continues at coordinate 1,999 of NW_025246116.1, read as the reverse complement.
CAGGGTTCAACTTGAGGTTGATCTTGCGCACGTTGGCAAATGTCTCTTCTAGATCTTGCACAAGAGTCAGCCCGTCCTTGGTTTTGACCACTATGTCATCCATGTAGGCTTCCATATTTCTATGGAGCTGAGGTTCAAAACCAATTTGGACTGCTCTTGCAAACGTTGAGCCAGCACTCTTCAACCCGAAATGCATCCGTAAAAAGCAATACGTACCACATGGGGTGATGAATGCTATCTTCTCTTCATCTTCTCTTGTCATGAAGATTTGGTGGTAGCCTGAGTAGGCATTGAGGAATGATAACAGATCAAACCCGGTCGGGGAGTCAACAATCTGGTCGATGCGCGGCAATGGGAAGGGGTCCTTAGGACAAGCTTTATTGATATCTGTGTACTCAATACACAGCCTCCACTTCCCATTCGCCTTGCGCACCACTACCGGATTGGCCAACCACGTCGGATGGAGCACCCCTCTCACCAAACCTGCTGCTTCTAACTTCCTAATCTCCTCTGTGATGAACTCCTGCCTCTCCAGAGCCTGCTTTCTGACCTTCTGCTTGACGGGCCGCACGTGGGGGCAGACAGCTAGGTGGTGCTCAATCACCTCCCTGGGAACACCGGGGATGTCGGACGCCTGCCATGCAAACACATCGACATTTGCCCGCAGGAAGGTGACGAGCTCGCCTTCCTATTTGCTGTTGAGGGCGGAGCCTATAATGAAGGCCCCTCCCGTGCCGTCCTCTGCGACGGGCACCTTCTTGGTTTGAGGCGGCTCGGCTCTGGATCTCTTGCTCTTGTCGGCAGAGCTCTCCGGCACGTCCTCAACGGTAGCACAACACCCCGAGGAGGTGCGCTTGCCGGAGTGGGTGCAAGAGGTCTTGCTGGGCTCCTTCTTTCATCCCGGGCCTTCGGCGGCAGGAGCAGGTGCCTTGACGGCAGCTGCTGCAACTGCTTCCCGGTAGAGTTGGCCGGCGCAGATCAACGCGTCCTTCTTGTCGGAGGGGACGGAGATGATGGTCAACGGCCCGGACATCTTTAGCATGTTGTAGGCGTAGTGTGATGCCGCCATGAACTTGGCTAGTGCCGGGAGGCCGAGGATCCCGTTTTAGGGCAAGGGGATCTCGGCCACGTCGAAGACGATCCTCTCCGTCCGGTAGTTCAACTCTCCTCCAAATGTCACGGGCAGTGTGACCTTTCCCTTTGGCTGACTTCTCCCCGGATTGACCCCCTGAAACGTGCCCGTTTCCTCGAGGTCTCCGTCAGCGATTTGCAACCTTTTGATCACGACAGGTGAGATCAGGTTCAGGCCGGCCCCGCCTCAACCAACATCTTGTTCACCCTGAGGTTGCATATTGTTGGCGAAACGAACAACGGCACAAACCCAACCGCGGTAGTGCGATCGGGGTGGTCCTCGGCGTCAAAGATGAGGGGCGTGCTGGACCACTTTAGTGGCTTCTGAGCGTCGAACGACGGCTCCATTGTTGTAACCTCTCGCGCCCATTGCTTGATATGGCGGTGAGAGGCATGAAGCGAGGTGCCGCCATCGACGCACATGGCCTCCGTAGCCTTCTGGAACCCTTGCTCACCGGACTCGTCGTCCTCGTCGTGATCGTCGTCTTCTTGTTTCTTATCGCGGCCCCGGGCGGGCCTCTCTTGCTGGTTGTCCTTGCCGGGGCGGCCTCCTTGGCCGCCATGCTTCTTGCCGGATCCCTCAGCACCATCCTGGTCCTTCTCCTTGTCCCGCCTTTTGTACTCAGCCTTTTGCTTCTCAGCAGGCAGTTCGACTTGTCGGCAGTTCTAGAGATCGTGGCCCTTGGTGCGGTGGATCTTGCAGTATTGCTTGTCGGAGCTTCCTGGCTTGTTGGTAGCCGCCAAGGCCCGGCAGGCGGCGCACCCAGCAATCTCCTTGCCGGGGGTGTCTGCCTTGACCTTCTTGCCGGCACCGGTATCGTCAGATCCCTCAACGGCAAGCACGGCCTTGCCTTTGCGTTTCCGGTTG
>NW_025246115.1:0-2552 GCF_018294505.1 Triticum aestivum | reverse complement strand
ATCGCACCATATCTAGTAAAGTACGATTATGATGTTCGGACACACCATTACGCTGTGGTGTTCCAGGTGGCGTGAGTTGCGAAACTATTCCGCATTGCTTCAAATGAACACCAAACTCGTAATTCAAATATTCTCCTCCACGATCAGATCGTAGAAACTTTATTTTCTTGTTACGATGATTTTCAACTTCACTATGAAATTCTTTGAACTTTTCAAATGTTTCAGACTTATGTTTCATTAAGTAGATATATCCATATCTGCTCAAGTCATCTGTGAAGGTGAGAAAATAATGATATCCGCCACGAGCCTCAATATTCATCGGACCACATACATCTGTATGTATGATTTCCAACAAATCTGCTGCTTTCTCCATAGTACCAGAGAACGGTGTTTTAGTCATCTTGCCCATGAGGCACGGTTCGCAAGTACCAAGTGATTCATAATCAAGTGGTTCCAAAAGTCCATCAGTATGGAGTTCCTTCATGCGTTTTACACCGATATGACCTAAACGGCAGTGCCACAAATAAGTTGCACCATCATTATCAACTCTGCATCTTTTGGCTTCAACATTATGAATATGTGTATCACTACTATCGAGATTTAGTAAGAATAGACCACTCTTCAAGGGTGCATGACCATAAAAGATATTACTCATATAAATAGAACAACCATTATTCTCTGATTTAAATGAATAACCGTCTCGCATTAAACAAGATCCAGATATAATGTTCATGCTCAACGCTGGCACCAAATAACAATTATTTAGGTCTAATACTAATCCCGAAGGTAGATGTAGAGGTAGCGTGCCGACCGCGATAACATCGACTTTGGAACCGTTTCCCACGCGCATCGTCACCTCGTCCTTAGCTAATCTTCGCTTAATCTGTAGTCCCTGTTTCGAGTTGCAAATATTAGCGACAGAACCAGTATCAAATACCCAGGTGCTACTGCGAGCATTAGTAAGGTACACATCAATAACATGTATATCGCATATACCTTTGTTCACCTTGCCATCCTTCTTATCCGCCAAATACTTGGGCCAGTTCCGCTTCCAGTGACCAGTCTGCTTGCAGTAGAAGCACTCAGTTTCAGGCTTAGGTCCAGACTTGGGTTTCTTCTCTTGAGCAGCAACTTGCTTGCCGTTCTTCTTGAAGTTCCCCTTCTTCTTCCCTTTGCCCTTTTTCTTGAAACTAGTGGTCTTGTTGACCATCAACACTTGATGCTCCTTTTGATTTCTACCTCCGCAGCTTTCAGCATTGCGAAGAGCTCGGGAATAGTTTTATTCATCCCTTGCATATTATAGTTCATCATGAAGCTCTTGTAGCTTGGTGGCAGTGATTGGAGAATTCTGTCAATGACGCAATCATCTGGAAGATTAACTCCCATCTGAATCAAGTGATTATTATACCCAGACATTTTGAGTATATGCTCACTGACAGAACTGTTCTCCTCCATCTTGCAGCTATAGAACTTATTGGAGACCTCATATCTCTCAATCCGGGCATTTGCTTGAAATATTAACTTCAACTCCTGGAACATCTCATATGCTCCATGACGTTCAAAACGTCGTTGAAGTCCCGATTCTAAGCCGTAAAGCATGGCACACTGAACTATCGAGTATTCATCAGCTTTGCTCTGCCAGACGTTCATAACATCTGGTGTTGCTCCAGCAGCAGGCCTGGCACCCAGCGGTGCTTTCAGGATGTAATTCTTCTGTGCAGCAATGAGGATAATCCTCAAGTTACGGACCCAGTCCGTGTAATTGCTACCATCATATTTCAACTTTGCTTTCTCAAGGAACGCGTTAAAATTCAATGGAACAACAGCACGGGCCATCTATCTGCAATCAAACATACATAAGCAAGATACTATCAGGTACTAAGTTCATGATAAATTTAAGTTAAATTACTTAAAGAACTCCCACTTAGATAGACATCCCTCTAATCCTCTAAGTGATCACGTGATCCAAATCAACTAAACCATGTCCGATCATCACGTGAGATGGAGTAGTTTCATTGGTGAACATCGCTATGTTGATCATATCTACTATATGATTCACGCTCGACCTTTCGGTCTCCGTGTTCCGAGGCCACATCTGCATATGCTTGGCTCGTCAAGTATAACCTGAGTATTCCGGTGTGTAACTGTTTTGCACCCGTTGTATTTGAACGTAGAGCCTATCACACCCGATCATCATGTGGTGTCTCAGCACGAAGAACTTTCGCAATGGTGCATACTCAGGGAGAACACTTCTTGATAATTTTAGTGAGAGATCATCTTATAATGCTACCGTCAATCAAAGCAAGATAAGATGCATAAAAGATAAACATCACATGCAATCAATATAAGTGATATGATATGGCCATCATCATCTTGTGCCTGTGATCTCCATCTCCGAAGCACCGTCATGATCACCATCGTCACCGGCGCGACACCTTGATCTCTATCGTAGCATCGTTGTCGTCTCGCCAATCTTATGCTTCCATGACTATCGCTACCGCTTAGTGATAAAGTAAAGCATTACAGCACGATTGCATTGCATACAATAAAGC
>NW_025246114.1:0-2552 GCF_018294505.1 Triticum aestivum | reverse complement strand
TGTATCATCTTTTTCTTGTGCACCACTTCACTCGACCGCGCGGGCATCGCCTTGGTGGCACCAGACTCTGCCGGGGGCCGCGACTTGTCGGAACCAGGCCTTGCCGGGGGAATCTTCGGCTTGCCATCCACTGGTCCTGCCGCCATTGTTGCCTCCTCATCGACCTCCCTCTGTGCCACTAGTGCGGCGCTGACCACTTGATTCGTTGCCGCCAGATACAGCAGTAACGGCTCTTGTGGTTTAGGCGCAACTAGTATTGGCGTGGAGGAAAGGTATTTCTTCAGGTCCTGCAGTGCGGCCTCGGCTTCTGGGGTCCACTCTGTTGGGCCCGCCTTTTTCAAGATCTTGAAAAAGGGAAGGGCGCGCTCGGCGGACTTGGAGATGAACCGGCTCATGGCGGCAACGCAGCCGGTGAGCCGACGCACATCCTTGATCCGCTTGGGCGCCTCGATCTGCTCAATAGCCTTGATCTTTTATGGGTTTGCCTTGATCCCGCGTTGTGACATGAAGAACCCGAGAAGCTTGCCAGACGGGACACCGAAGACGCACTTCTCAGGGTTCAACTTGAGGTTGATCTTGCGCACGTTGGCAAATGTCTCTTCTAGATCTTGCACAAGAGTCAGCCCGTCCTTGGTTTTGACCACTATGTCATCCATGTAGGCTTCCATATTTCTATGGAGCTGAGGTTCAAAACCAATTTGGACTGCTCTTGCAAACGTTGAGCCAGCACTCTTCAACCCGAAATGCATCCGTAAAAAGCAATACGTACCACATGGGGTGATGAATGCTATCTTCTCTTCATCTTCTCTTGTCATGAAGATTTGGTGGTAGCCTGAGTAGGCATTGAGGAATGATAACAGATCAAACCCGGTCGGGGAGTCAACAATCTGGTCGATGCGCGGCAATGGGAAGGGGTCCTTAGGACAAGCTTTATTGATATCTGTGTACTCAATACACAGCCTCCACTTCCCATTCGCCTTGCGCACCACTACCGGATTGGCCAACCACGTCGGATGGAGCACCCCTCTCACCAAACCTGCTGCTTCTAACTTCCTAATCTCCTCTGTGATGAACTCCTGCCTCTCCAGAGCCTGCTTTCTGACCTTCTGCTTGACGGGCCGCACGTGGGGGCAGACAGCTAGGTGGTGCTCAATCACCTCCCTGGGAACACCGGGGATGTCGGACGCCTGCCATGCAAACACATCGACATTTGCCCGCAGGAAGGTGACGAGCTCGCCTTCCTATTTGCTGTTGAGGGCGGAGCCTATAATGAAGGCCCCTCCCGTGCCGTCCTCTGCGACGGGCACCTTCTTGGTTTGAGGCGGCTCGGCTCTGGATCTCTTGCTCTTGTCGGCAGAGCTCTCCGGCACGTCCTCAACGGTAGCACAACACCCCGAGGAGGTGCGCTTGCCGGAGTGGGTGCAAGAGGTCTTGCTGGGCTCCTTCTTTCATCCCGGGCCTTCGGCGGCAGGAGCAGGTGCCTTGACGGCAGCTGCTGCAACTGCTTCCCGGTAGAGTTGGCCGGCGCAGATCAACGCGTCCTTCTTGTCGGAGGGGACGGAGATGATGGTCAACGGCCCGGACATCTTTAGCATGTTGTAGGCGTAGTGTGATGCCGCCATGAACTTGGCTAGTGCCGGGAGGCCGAGGATCCCGTTTTAGGGCAAGGGGATCTCGGCCACGTCGAAGACGATCCTCTCCGTCCGGTAGTTCAACTCTCCTCCAAATGTCACGGGCAGTGTGACCTTTCCCTTTGGCTGACTTCTCCCCGGATTGACCCCCTGAAACGTGCCCGTTTCCTCGAGGTCTCCGTCAGCGATTTGCAACCTTTTGATCACGACAGGTGAGATCAGGTTCAGGCCGGCCCCGCCTCAACCAACATCTTGTTCACCCTGAGGTTGCGTATTGTTGGCAAAACGAACAACGGCACAAACCCAACCGCGGTAGTGCGATCGGGGTGGTCCTCGGCGTCAAAGATGAGGGGCGTGCTGGACCACTTTAGTGGCTTCTGAGCATCGAACGACGGCTCCATTGTTGTAACCTCTCGCGCCCATTGCTTGATATGGCGGTGAGAGGCATGAAGCGAGGTGCCGCCATCGACGCACATGGCCTCCGTAGCCTTCTGGAACCCTTGCTCACCGGACTCGTCGTCCTCGTCGTGATCGTCGTCTTCTTGTTTCTTATCGCGGCCCCGGGCGGGCCTCTCTTGCTGGTTGTCCTTGCCGGGGCGGCCTCCTTGGCCGCCATGCTTCTTGCCGGATCCCTCAGCACCATCCTGGTCCTTCTCCTTGTCCCGCCTTTTGTACTCAGCCTTTTGCTTCTCAGCAGGCAGTTCGACTTGTCGGCAGTTCTAGAGATCGTGGCCCTTGGTGCGGTGGATCTTGCAGTATTGCTTGTCGGAGCTTCCTGGCTTGTTGGTAGCCGCCAAGGCCCGGCAGGCGGCGCACCCAGCAATCTCCTTGCCGGGGGTGTCTGCCTTGACCTTCTTGCCGGCACCGGTATCGTCAGATCCCTCAACGGCAAGCACGGCCTTGCCTTTGCGTTTCCGGTTG
>NW_025246113.1:0-2553 GCF_018294505.1 Triticum aestivum | reverse complement strand
TCCAGGGTGCTCAGGATTCCCGAGGGCCATTGTGAGCTCGTCGTTCTCTCTGTCTGGAACGAACGTCCCTTCCTGCGCTCTATCGATATATTGCTGAATCTTCTTGACTGGTATTCTCAAAAGCTCGTTCGTCCAAACGCACCTCCCTGATACAGGGTCCAAGGTTCCGCCAGCCCCGAAGAACCAAGTCCGGCAACGGTCTGTCCAGTTCATTGTCTGTGGTTCGATCCCTTTTTCAAGCAGATCATTCTCAGCCTTGGCCCACTTAGGTCGGGCTTTGAGGTAGCCACCTGACCCCGTGCGATGGTGAAGCTTCTTCTTCGTAGCATTCTTCTTGTTTGTCGCTGACATCTTCTTACTCTTTTCCGATGTCTTGTGGGCCACAAATGCGGGCCAGTGATCTCTGATCTTCTCATACTGGCCGATGAATTCTGGTGTCTCTTCTTTGTCGACAAACGTTTTCAGCTCATTCTTCCACCTCCTGAATAGGTCTGCCATCTTCTTAAGAGCATGAGACTTGATTAATTGCTCTATAACTGGCTTCTCAGGATCCTCCTCCGGCGGTAGGGTGAAATTTGCCTTCAGCTCAGTCCAAAGATCATCTTTCTGCATATCATTGACATAAGACACCTCAGGGTCTTCCTTCTTAGGCTTATACCACTGGTGGATGCTGATCGGGATCTTGTCCCTGACTAGAACCCCGCACTGAGCAGCAAATGCATCCTTTGTCCGGAGGGGTTCAATCGGTTGGCCGTCGCGCGCGATTGCTGTGATCTCAAACCTTTCATCCAAGCGCAACTTTCTCTTTGGGCCTCGTCTCTTTACCGAAGGTGTGCTCGATCCGGAGGGCTAGAAAAAAGAAGAAAGACGAGTGTTAATTAATATGTGTACATACCAAAACAATGAATGCATTAATTAGCTAGTCAGCACAGGCTTAACTAATATATTTACCTGGCCGGACTCTGTTCGGTCACCGGAGCCGTCACCACGGGCTCCTTCTTGCACCAGCATTGGGTCACCGGAGCCATCATAATCATGTCTTTCCTCCTCCACTCTTCGATCACCGTAGCCTGCTTCTTCACCCTGTTCTTCCAGACCATCATTGTCGTTAAGATACGACAAGATATCACCTCCGGCTACCCCCAACGCCTCTTCTGCTTGCTCATCTCGTCCGTGCTCCATTGTTTCTGCAAATATTACAACATGGCAATTAGTACACAAACATGACAGCAGGTGGATATATTAGTGCAAACGTAGACCTAGCTTATTTTGGGTTTGGGGTGGCCTAGGCAACGCTTCAAGGGTAGGGGCGCGGCGGGAGGGGGTAGGAGACCGACATCGTTTTTTCTAGGGTTTGGGTGTCCTCGAGAGTTTTGGTCGAGCGAGAGGGCCGGGGGGGGGTGCTCCCGTGGTATAAGTTATCACGGTCGAGAGGGGGTATAAATATCGACCGTCCATCATGTCGACGTTATCTGGGAGGGAGTTATATATATCGACAACGACGACATACATACATGGGAAAATAATGTTATCGGGGAGGGGGTATATCGACCCCCCCCCACGTGTTGAAGTTATCGGGAGGGGGTTATATCGACAACGACGACATACGTACATGGGAAAATAATATTATCGGCGGGGAGGGGGTATATCGACCCCCCTCGTGTTGAAGTTATCGGGAGAGGGGTATATCGACGACGACAGACCCGATAAAACATAAGAAAACGAAGAAGAAATAAAAAGAGGAGAAGAAGAAAAGGAATAGAGGAGAATATCAAAGAAAAAAAAGAAGAAAAAAAAGAGGAGAAGAAGAAAGGAATAGAGGAGAGAAGAAGAAAAAATAGAATTTTTTCTATTTTTTCTTCTTCTCTTCTATTCCTTTCTTCTTCTCCTCTTCTTTTTCTTCTTTTTTCCTCTTCTTATTTATTTCTCCTCTTCTTCCTCTCCTCTTCTTCTCCTTTCTTCCTCTTCTTATTTTCCTTTTTATATGAACATATCATCATATATATGAACATACATTTTCTTTGCATATGCATATGAACATACATTTTCTTTGCATATGCATATGAACATACATACATACATTTTTCTTTCATATGAACATAAATACATACATTTTCTTTGCATATGACCATACATACATTTTTCTTTGCATATGACCATTCATACATTTTCTTTGCATATGCTTTGCATATAAACATACATACATATGAACATACATACATACATATAAACATAACATACATACACAAAAAATTCTAAAAATCTGCCTAAAAAATTATATGAAAAAAAGCATACATCATCCATCCATCCATATAATGAACATATACATCATCCATCCATCCATATAATCAACATATGCATATGAAAAAAAATTATATGAAGAGGATCGAGGGGACAGGGAGGAAAGGGGGTCGCTGGAGCCGGACCGAACGGGGAGGAGGGGCAGCGTCGAGGCAGGGGCGGCAGTGGGGGCGGGCGCCGGTGACGACGACAATGGTGGGGGCGGGCCGGGGCACAGGGGCGCGGCCGTGCGTGCTCGGGGACGGGGCAGGG
>NW_025246112.1:0-2553 GCF_018294505.1 Triticum aestivum | reverse complement strand
AGATGATTGCGTCATTGACAAAATTCTCCAATCACTGCCACCAAGCTACAAGAGCTTCGTGATGAACTATAATATGCAAGGGATGAACAAGACTATTCCCGAGCTCTTCGCAATGCTGAAAGCTGCGGAGGTAGAAATCAAGAAGGAGCATCAAGTGTTGATGGTTAACAAAACCACTGGTTTCAAGAAAAAGGGCAAAGGAAAGAAGAAGGGGAACTTCAAGAAGAACAGCAAGCAAGTTGCTGCTCAGGAGAAGAAACCCAAGTCTGGACCTAAGCCTGAAACTGAGTGCTTCTACTGCAAGCAGACTGGTCACTGGAAGCGGAACTGCCCCAAGTATTTGGCGGATAAGAAGGATGGCAAGGTGAACAAAGGTATATGTGATATACATGTTATTGATGTGTACCTTACTAGAGCTCGCAGTAGCACCTGGGTATTTGATACTGGTTCTGTTGCTAATATTTGCAACTCGAAACAGGGACTACAGAATAAGCGGACGCTAGCAAAGGACGAGGTGACGATGCGCGTGGGAAACGGTTCCAAAGTCGATGTAATCGCGGTCGGCACGCTACCTCTACATCTACCTTCGGGATTAATATTAGACCTAAATAATTGTTATTTGGTGCCAGCATTGAGCATGAACATTATATCTGGATCTTGTTTGATGCGAGACGGTTATTCATTTAAATCAGAGAATAATGGTTGTTCTATTTATATGAATAATATCTTTTATGGTCATGCACTTTTGAAGAGTGGTCTATTCTTGTTGAATCTCGATGATAGTGATACACATATTCATAATGTAGAAGCCAAAAGATGCAAAGTTAATAATGATAGTGCAACTTATTTGTGGCACTGCCGTTTAGGTCATATCGGTGTAAAGCGCATGAAGAAACTCCATACTGATGGGCTTTTGGAACCACTTGATTATGAATCACTTGGTACTTGCGAACCGTGCCTCATAGGCAAGATGACTAAAACACCGTTCTCCGGTACTATGGAGAGAGCAACAGACTTATTGGAAATCATACATACCGATGTATGTGGTCCGATGAATATTGAGGCTCGTGGCGGATATCGTTATTTTCTCACCTTCACAGATGATTTAAGCAGATATGGGTATATCTACTTAATGAAACATAAGTCTGAAACATTTGAAAAGTTCAAGGAATTTCAGAGTGAAGTTGAAAATCATCGTAACAAGAAAATAAAGTTTCTACGATCTGATCGTGGAAGAGAATATTCGAGTTACGAGTTTGGTATACATTTGAAAAATTGTGGAATAGTTTCGCAACTCACGCCACCCGGAACACCACAGCGTAATGGTGTGTCCGAACGTCGTAATCGTACTTTACTAGATATGGTGCGATCTATGATGTCTCTTACTGATTTACCGCTATCGTTTTGGGGTTATGCTTTAGAGACGGCCGCATTCACGTTAAATAGGGCACCATGAAAATCCGTTGAGACGACACCTTATGAACTATGGTTTGGCAAGAAACCAAAGTTGTCGTTTCTTAAAGTTTGGGGCTGCGATGCTTATGTGAAAAAGCTTCAACCTGATAAGCTCGAACCCAAAGCGGAGAATTGTGTCTTCATAGGATACCCAAAGGAAACTGTTGGGTATACCTTCTATCACAGATCCGAAGGCAAAACTTTTGTTGCTAAATTCGGAAACTTTCTAGAGAAGGAGTTTCTCTCGAAAGAAGTGAGTGGGAGGAAAGTAGAACTTGATGAGGTAACTGTACCTGCTCCCTTATTGGAAAATAGTACATCACAGAAAACTGTTTCTGCGACACCTATACCAATTAGTGAGGAAGCTAATGATGATGATCATGAAACTTCAGGGCAAGATACTACTGAACCACGTAGATCAACCATAATGAGATCCGCACCAGAGTGGTTCGGTAATCCAGTTCTGGAAGTCATGCTACTAGATCATGATGAACCTACGAACTATGAAGAAGTGATGGTGAGCCCAGATTCCGCAAAGTGGCTTGAGGCCATGAAATCTGAGATGGGATCCATGTATGAGAACAAAGCATGGACTTTGGTTGACTTGCCCGATGATCGGCAAGCAATTGAGAATAAATGGATCTTCAAGAAAAAGACTGACGCTGACGGTAATATTACTGTCTATAAAGCTCGACTTGTCGCAAAAGGTTTTCGACAAGTTCAAGGGGTTGACTACGATGAGACCTTCTCACCCGTAGCGATGCTTAAGTCCGTCAGAATTATGTTAGCAATTGCTGCGTTTTATGATTATGAAATATGGCAAATGGATGTCAAAACTGCATTCCTGAATGGATTTCTGGAAGAAGAGTTGTATATGATGCAACCAGAAGGTTTTGTCGATCCGAAGGGAGCTAACAAAGTGTGCAAACTCCAGCGATCCATTTATGGACTGGTGCAAGCATCTCGGAGTTGGAATAAACGCTTTGATAGTGTGATCAAAGCATTTGGCTTTATACAGACTTTTGGAGAAGCCTGTATTTACAAGAAAGTGAGTGGGAGCTCTGTAGCATTTCTGATATTATATGTGGATGACATATT
>NW_025246111.1:0-2553 GCF_018294505.1 Triticum aestivum | reverse complement strand
TGTCAAAGTCAATAAGCACTTGTTTGGATTGGATCCCTTGTTCAAATGGATGTCTGGATTGCATTATAGGACTTTGACCAGCACATGCAATTTCGTCGGAAACTTCATTCTATTTTTTTGTGTGACGAGGGAACGTCTTTCTGTTTTGCCCTCACATAAGGAGAATCAATGCACAGAGTCATGCGGTGGGTATGCAGTATGTGTAACTCTTTTTGAACAAGGGGAAGGGAGTAAAGGGTCCCAAGGTTGGCTTAATTATAACAGAAGTTTTACAACACTTGCACAAAAGTCCTGAAAGAATGATATAAATGCAAACATGCCCTCCTAATTTACATTCTAGTCCGCAAAAGAAAAATCAAGCAAGACAAAGGACTCCCGATCAACCGACAATCTCGCCAGAGATGCATTTCCACCATCTCCGGCCAAAACCGTGGCATCAGGCAAGGAGCAATGGGCCTCCCAAATGGAGGTTGAAGACGAGGGCGTCGGAAATAGCTAGCAAATCCACCAGAGGACACTAAACCACCCTAACTACCCTTGTCTCTCACTGGACACATATCCTTGTTCGGTCCATAGCTCCAGCTGCGGAGTTCGAGATATCAAAAGAAGATGACAAAGGAGCATCCAAGCGAGCAGCAATCCCCAAGGCATGCTCGATCTTGGAGCCATTGTCGGATCCACTCATTGGCATAGTCGTCCACCACACACAACGACTAGAAGATGCAGATGGCGACCACCGATTGCAACTCGCAAGCACTGGTGGCAAGCTACTGAAAGAACAAGGAGACAAGAGATCGGGAGTAGCATAGCAAAAACCAATGTGCCACCATGGTAAGATGCCGCTCCGGCCGACCATAACACTAAATCCAAATCATATTCTCCCCTTTCATGTATCATCTATTCTGCGTGGAGGCGGAAGAAACACGGGATGAAGAAGAGGATCCCACAAGTGGTGTCACACCGAGGAGGGCCTCAGATCAATTCCAGTGGTCAACTATGGTGAGCTTTGCAGTAGCAACTAAGGCCGCCACAGAAATCACAAAGAGGAGGTAGCATGGACTCGGATTTTCTTTATGAGGGAAGAAAGATCCTAACCCTATACACATGCACAAGATGCAGCCACCATGACCATTGGAGATAGGGGACATAACGTTTGTGGAATTGAGGGCTCCAGAATAGGGAGCAACACAGATGCCAATCGCCATGGAGGTAAAGTCTGAAGTCTTTGTTATATGGAACTTCGTGACTAAGGATGGGATGCCACAAGGAACCTTGTTTTGACCTTGAATCGCCTACTGTCTCCATGATACTTCTCCATTCTCTTATTTGTCATGTATCCAAACCTCACCCTCTCTTCCTTGTCCCATCGCACTCTCTCGGCCTATCATAAACCTGCTAAAAATTGCTGAACTTGAAATAGAAATAGTAAATTCTCATATATACAAATTGATCTCTTGCGAGCTATGCCCATATTTATAGTTTTCGTGTTCCAAGAACAGCCATTAGATTACAAAGACCAAAGTGAGGTAATCAAGTTAGTTTTTTCCTAATATATTTTGCTTCCTATGCTAGCATTTAGATTTTGTCAGCACTAGGGAAAACTTTATACATAGAACATTAGCAGTAGCACGGGCTAAAAATGCACGTTGGTACTAATTAGCAGCAGCGCGGTGTTTTAAACCGCGCTATAGATACAGTTATAGTAGTAGCGTGCCCGAGTACAAAAGCGTATCTACTAAAATTCCCACGGCTTAGCCGATAGGCTGCACATAGTAGTAGCGATCTTCGCCGAACCGCGCTACCGCTATTTGCTTTGTAGCAGCGCGTTTACGCTGAGAGGCGCTACTGCTAAAGTAAATAAATTAAATGGAAAGCAAATAGAAAAGTAAATGAAAATGAAAGAAATACAAAAAGGTGAAAGGAAAAAATAAATTGAAAGAAAAATAAATGAAAAAATGGAAAAAAGAGAATGGTATAGCAGTAGCGCGTATCCAGGAACGCGCTGTAGCTATGTTAGTAGTAGCGCACTTCCCGGAACGCACTACTTCTACTTCTGACTAAACCGCTCGATTTGTTCTTCCCAACGACCACTTCCCCCAAATCGCAACTACTCCCCTATCGCCGCCGCCGTCGCCCATCGGCCACCGCGCGCTCTCCCATCGCTCTCCTGCCTCAACGCCGCCCCCGACCCCAGATTCGACGCCGCCCCCGACCCCGACCTCGACGCCGCCCTCCGCCGCGCGCCCGAGCCCCGACCCCGACCTCGACGCCGCCTGCCCCTCCCTCGCGCAGTCACCATAAGGCTCTGCCTCTCCTCTCCCCTACCCTCCTCTTTCTCTCTGCTAGGGCAATTTATATATGTGTTGATGCTATGTTGATGTTCATATGAACCCTAGGTGTTCATATGAACCCTAGATTTGTTTAGGGCAGTAGGCATTTTTTAGCATTTAGGAAAAATGATTAGCAATTTTTTTAGGAAATTAGCTAGGGCAATTTTTTATGAAAATGCCTAAACAGTAATTTCATTCGCATATTGTTGTTATATGATATATG
>NW_025246110.1:0-2553 GCF_018294505.1 Triticum aestivum | reverse complement strand
TGTGTGCCCGCGCTCCAGCTCATCGGACCACGCGTCGCGCTGGGGGGCACTCCAGGGACGCGTGGCTGACGGCTGTGCAGCCTGGGGGACACGGTGGCACTCCACCGCAGCGAAGCCATCGCCGTGGCAAACGGAGGCGCAGTGACAGACGCTTTTGGGGTTGACGGCGATGGGCATTAAATGCCCTTGTCCCCCACTGTCAAAGTAGGTGGCGACCACTGTTCACCTACTGTAGCCGCACTGTTACAACTACCACCCCTTTTACATTTTTGCCCCTTTCTCCTACGTTGACACCTGTCGGTGACCCCTTGCACTATAAAAGGAGGCCCGTGTGCAACGTAGAAGGGGTTCGGGTCGACTCTTTCGAGACTTAGATCGCTCCTACGCTCGGTGTAGCTAGCTCTTCAAGCTCCCGAGCTCTCCAACTCAATACAAACTAAGCAGGAGTAGGGTTTTACGCGTCCATCGCGGCCCGAACCTGGGTAAACCGCCCGTGTGCTCGCCACAATCTGCTCTTTGTGCTCCCTCCGCCCTCTCACCGGACAAACAAAAGGGGCTCCGGTCCCATAGGTGCTCGGGGAGGACAGTTTCCCCCGACAGAACTCTTCCCCGACGCTTTGCTGGATCGGAGCCCGGGGATCGTCATCGAGCTGAACCTGTGCTAGAACTCGGAGGTGCCGTAGTTTCGGTGCTTGGATCGGTCGGATCGTGAAGACGTACGACTACATCAACCGCGTTGATATAACGCTTCCGCTTTTGGTCTACAAGGGTATGTAGATGACACTCTCCCCTCTCGTTGCTATGCATCACCATGATCTTGCGTGTGCGTAGGAAATTTTTTGAAATTACTACGTTCCCCAACACTTGGGGGGGGCGCCGGCCCTAGGAGATGCAATCTCCAAAGGGGGCGGCGGCCAAGGGGTGGCTTCCCCCCCAAGCCAAGTGGGGGGCGCCCCCACCCCTAGGGTTCCCCAACCCTAGGCGCAGGGGAGGCCCAAGGGGGGGCGCACCAGCCCACCTGGGGCTGGTTCTCCTCCCACTTCAGCCCATGGGCCCCTCCGGGATAGGTGGCCCCACCCGGTGGACCCCTGAGACCCTTCCGGTGGTCCTGGTACAATACCGGTAACCCCCGAAACCTTCCCGATGGCCGAAACTGGACTTCCTATGTATAAATATTTATCTCCGGACCATTCCGGAACTCCTCGTGACGTCCGGGATCTCATCCGAGACTCCGAACAACTTTTGGGTTACTGCATACTAATATCTCTACAACCCTAGCATCACCGAACCTTAAGTGTGTAGACCCTACGGGTTCAGGAGAGACGCAGACATGACCGAGACGCCTCTCTGGTCAATAACCAACAACGGGATCTGGATACCCATGTTGGCTCCCACATGCTCCTCGATGATCTCATCGGATGAACCACGATGTCGAGGATTCAATCAATCCCGTATACAATTCCCTTTGTCAATCGGTACGTAACTTGCCCGATACTCGATCGTCGGTATCCTAATACCTTGTTCAATCTCGTTACCGGCAAGTCACTTTACTCGTACCGTAATGCATGATCCCGTGACCAACCCCTTGGTCACATTGAACTCATTACGATGATGCATTACCGAGTGGGCCCAGAGATACCTCTCCGTCATACGGAGTGACAAATCCCAGTCTCGATTCGTGCCAACCCAACAGACACTTTCGGAGATACCCGTAGTGCACGTTTATAGCCACCCAGTTACCCTTGTGACGTTTGGCACACCCAAAGCACTCCTACGGTATCTGGGAGTTGCACAATCTCATGGTCTAAGGAAATGATACTTGACATTGGAAAAACTCTAGCAAACAAACTACACGATCTTTTGTGCTATGCTTAAGATTGGGTCTTGTCCATCACATCATTCTCCTAATGATGTGATCCTGTTATCAATGACATCCAATGTCCATAGTCAGGAAACCATGACTATCTATTGATCAATGAGCTAGTCAACTAGAGGCTCACTAGGGACACGTTGTGGTCTATGTATTCACACATGTATTACGATTTCCGGATAACACAATTATAGCATGAATAATAGACAATTATCATGAACAAGGAAATATAATAATCATTTTATTATTGCCTCTAGGGCATATTTCCAACACACTCTTCTCTCCAACTAACTACGGCCCGCCCGCCCGCCCGCACGGACACACACACACACGCGCGCGTGAGCCTGCCACATGCCGCATCCGACGCGCCGCGCGCACCGCGTCCGAGCTGTGGCTTATTGCCCCACATTTCAGCCCCTAAGCCATGGCCTAGAGGATGCCGTCGTAGTCGACGTCGGCATTCGCCAGCAGCGCCTGCCCCGTCGCCGGTGCCTTCCGCAGCTGCGGCAGTCCCGCTTAAAGTGGTCGCGCTCGCTGCACTTGCAGCAGCGGCCGCGCCTGTTGCCGCGTCCCTCGTCGCCATGTTGCGCACATCATCATCATCATCCCAAGCTCCGCATTGACGCCTGTCAGTGTCAAAACCGGTGGATCTCGGGTAGGGGGTCCCGAACTGTGCGTCTAGG
>NW_025246109.1:0-2553 GCF_018294505.1 Triticum aestivum | reverse complement strand
GGAGTGACAAATCCTAATCTCGAAATACGCCAACCCAACATTGACCATTGGAGACACCTGTAGTACTCCTTTATAATCACCCAGTTACGTTGTGACGTTTGGTAGTACCCAAAGTGTTCCTCCGGTAAACGGGAGTTGCATAATCTCATAGTCATAGGAACATGTATAAGTCATGAAGAAAGCAATAGCAACATACTAAACGATCGGGTGCTAAGCTAATGGAATGGGTCATGTCAATCAGATCATTCTACTAATGATGTGACCTCGTTAATCAAATAACAACTCATTGTTCATGGTTAGGAAACTTAACCATCTTTGATTAACGAGCTAGTCAAGTAGAGGCATACTAGTGACACTTTGTTTGTCTATGTATTTACACATGTATTATGTTTCCGGTAAATACAATTCTAGCATGAATAATAAACATTTATAATGAAATAAGGAAATAAATAATAACTTTATTATTGCCTCTAGGGCATATTTCCTTTAGTCTCCCACTTGCACTAGAGTCAATAATCTAGTTCACATCGTCATGTGATTTAACACTAATATTCATATCTGTATATGATTAACACCCATAGTTCACATCATCATGTGACCAACACCCAAAGGGTTTACTAGAGTCAATAATCTAGTTCACATCGCTATGTGATTAACATCCAAAGAGTACTAAGGTGTGATCATGTTTTGCTCGTGAGAGAAGCTTAGTCAACGGGTCTGTCATATTCAGAGCCGTATGTATTTTGTAAATGTTCTACAATGCTCTGTACGGAGCTACTCTAGCTAATCGCTCCCACTTTCAATATGTATGCAGATTGAGACTTAGAGTCATCTGGATCAGTGTAAAAGTTTGCACTGATGTAACTTTTACAACAAACTCTTTTATCACCTCCATAATCGAGAAACATCTCCTTAGTCCTTACCAAGGATATTCTTGACCAATGTCCAGTGATCTACTCCTAGATCACTATTGTACTCCCTTGCCAAATACAGATCAAGGTATACAATAGGTCTGGTACATAGCATAGCATACTTTATAGAACCTATGACTGAGGCATAGGGAATGACTTTTCATTCTCTTTCTATTTTCTGCTGTGGTCGGGATTTGAGTCTTACTCAATTTCATACCTTTGCAACACAGGCAAGAACTCTTTCTTTAACTGTTCCATTTTGAACTATTTCAAAATCTTGCCAAGGTATGTACTCATTGAAAATCTTATCAAGCGTCTTGATCTATCTCAATAGATCTTGATGCTCAATATATAAGTAGCTTTTTACTGAGGTCTTTTCTTTTTAAAGAACTCCTTTAAAACACTCCTTTATGCTTTGCAGAAAAATGCTACATCATTTCTGATCAACAATATGTCACTCACATATACTAATCAGAAAGGTTGTAGTGCTCCCACTCACTTTATTGTAAATACAGGCTTCATCGTAAGTCCATATAAAACTATATGCTTTGATCAACTTATCAAAGCGTATATTCCAACTCGGAGATGCTTGCACCAGTCCATAGATGGATCGCTGGAGCTTGCACATTTTGTTAGCACCTTTGACAAAACCTTCTGGTTGCATCATATACAACTCTTCTTTAATAAATCCATTAAGGAATGCAGTTTTGACATCCATTTGCCAGATTTCATAAAATGTGGCAATTGCTAACATGATTCAGATAGACTTAAGCATCGATACGAGTGAGAAAACCTCATCGTATTCAACACCTTGAACATGTTGAAAAACTTTTGCAACAAGTCGAGCTTGGTAGATAGCAACACTACTATCAGTGTCCGTCTTCCTCTTGAAGATCCATTTATTTAACATGGCTTTGTTGATCATCGAGCAAGTCAATCAAAGTCCATACTTTGTTGTCATACATGGATCATATCTCAGATTTTTATGGCCTCAAGCCATCTCGTGGAATCTGGGCTCATTATCGCTTCCTCATAGTTCGTAGGTTCATCATGGTCTAGTAACATAACTTCCAGAACATGATTACTACACCACTCTGGTGCAGATCTTACTCTGGAAGACCTACGAGGTTCTGTAGTAACTTGATCTGAAGTTTTATGATCAATATCATTAGCTTCCTCACTAATTGGTGTATTTGTCACAGGAACTGATTTCTGTGATGAACTACTTTCCAATAAGGGAGCAGGTACAGTTACCTCATCAAGTTCTACTTTCCTCCCACTCACTTCTTTCGAGAGAAACTCCTTCTCCAGAAAGGATCCATTTTTAGCAACGAATATCTTGCCTCCGGATCTGTGATAGAAGGTGTACCCAACAATTTCCTTTGGGTATTTTATGAAGACGCACTTCTCCGATTTGGGTTCGAGCTTATCAGGATGAAACTTTTCCACATAAGCATCGCAGCCCCAAACTTTAAGAAACGACAACTTGGGTTTCTTGCTAAACCACAGTTCATATAGTGTCGTCTCAACGGATTTAGATGGTGCCCTTTTAATGTGAATGCAGCTGTCTCTAATGCATAACCCCAAAACGACAATGGTAAATCAATAAGAGACATCATAGATCGCACCATATCCAATAAAG
>NW_025246108.1:0-2553 GCF_018294505.1 Triticum aestivum | reverse complement strand
CATTTTGCGGAATCTGGGCTCATCATCGCTTCCTCATAGTTCGTAGGTTTATCATGGTCTATTAACATGACTTTCAGAACAGGATTACCGTACCACTTTGGTACGGACCGTACTCTGGAAGACCTACGAGGTTCTGTAGTAACTTGATCTGAAGTTTCATGATCATCATCATTAGCTTCCTCATTAATTGGTGTAGGAATCACTGGAACTGATTTCAGTGATGAACTATTTTCCAATTCGGGAGAAGGTACAATTACCTCATCAAGTTCTACTTTCCTCCCACTCACTTCTTTCGAGAGAAACTCCTTCTCTAGAAAGGATCCATTTTTAGCAACGAATATCTTGCCTTCGGATTTGTGATAGAAGGTGTACCCAACAGTTTCCTTTGGGTATTCTATGAAGACGCACTTCTCCGATTTGGGTTCGAGCTTATTAGGTTGAAAACCTTTTTCATATAAGCATTGCAACTCCAAACTTTAAGAAACGACAGCTTAAGTTTACTGCTAAACCATAGTTCATACGGTGTCATCTCAACGGATTTAGATGGTGCCCTTTTAACGTGAATGCAGTTGTCTCTAATGCATAACCCCAAAACAATAGTGGTAAATCAGTAAGAGACATCATAGATCGCACTATATCCAATAAAGTGCGGTACGATGTTCGGACACACCATTACATTGTGGTGTTCCAGGTGGCGTGAGCTGTGAAACTATTCCACATTGTTTTAATTGAAGACCAAACTCGTAACTCAAATATTCATCTCCACGATCAGATCGCAGAAACTTTATTTTCTTGTTATGATGATTTTCCACTTCACTCTGAAATTCTTTGAACCTTTCAACTA
The DNA here is from genome assembly GCF_018294505.1 of Triticum aestivum. Lineage (NCBI taxonomy): Eukaryota > Viridiplantae > Streptophyta > Magnoliopsida > Poales > Poaceae > Triticum > Triticum aestivum. The sequence goes on along the minus strand of NW_025246108.1, from coordinate 1,709 downwards.
TTTCAGACTTATGTTTCATCAGGTAGATATACCCATATCTGCTCAAATCATCTGTGAAGGTCAGAAAATAACGTACCCACCACGAGCCTTAATACTCATTGCTTTGCATACATCAGTATGTATTATTTCCAACAAGTTTGTTGCTCGTTCCATTGTTCCGAAGAACGGAGTTTTAGTCATCTCGCCCAAAGGCATGGTTCGCAAGCATCAAATGATTCATAACCAAGTGATTCCGAAAATCCATCTTTCATGGAGTTTCTTCATGCGCTTTATACCGATATGACCTAAACGGCAGTGCCACAAATAAGTTGCACTATCATTATTAACTTTGCATCTTTTGGCATCAATATTATGAATATGTGTATCACTATGATCGAGGTCCAATAAACTATTTTCATTGGGTGTATGACCATTGAAGGTTTTATTCATGTAAACAGAACAACAATTATTCTTTGACTTTAAATGAATAACCGTATTGCAATAAACATGATCAAATCATATTTATGCTCAACTCAAACGCCAAATAACATTTATTTAGGTTTAACACTAATCCCGAAAGTATAGGGAGTGTGCGATGATGATCATATCAATCTTGGAACCACTTCCAACACTCATCATCACTTCCCCTTCAACTAGTCTCTGTTTATATAACTCCTGTTTCGAGTTACTAATCTTAGCAACTAAACAAGTATCAAATACTCAGGGGCTACTATAAACACTAGTAAGGCACACATCAATAACCTGTATATCAAATATACCCTTGTTCACTTGCCATCCTTCTTATCCACCAAATATTCAGGGCGTTTCCGCTTCCAGTGACCATTTCTTTTGCAGTGTAAGCACTCAGTTTCTGGCTTTGGTCCAGCTTTGGTCTTCTTCACGGGAGTGACAACTTGTTTGCCATTCTACTTGAAGTTTCCCTTTCTTTCCCTTTGCCCTTTTTCTTGAAACTAGTGGTCTTGTCAATCATCAACACTTGATGCTCTTTCTTGATTTCTACCTTCGTCGATTTCAACGTCACGAAGAGCTCGGGAATCGTTTTTGTCATCCCTTGCATACTATAGTTCATCACGAAGTTCTAGTAACTTAGTGATGGTGACTAGAGAATTCTATCAATAACTATCTTATCTGGAAGATTAACTCCCACTTGATTCAAGTGATTGAAGTACCCAGACAATCGGAGCACATGCTCACTAGTTGAGCGATTCTCCTCCATCTTTTAGCTATAGAACTTGTTGGAGACTTCATATCTCTCAACTCGGGTATTTGCTTGAAATATTAACTTCAACTCCTGGAACATCTCATATGGTCCATGACGTTCAAAACATCATGGAAGTCCCGATTCTAAACCGTTAAGCATGGTGCACTAAACTATCAAGTAGTCATCATATTGAGCTAGCCAAACGTTCATAACGTCTACATCTGCTCCTGCAATAGGTCTATCACCTAGCGGTGCATTAAGAACATAATTCTTCTGTGCAGCAATGAGGATAAACCTCAGATCACGGATCCAATCCGCATCATTGCTACTAACATCTTTCAACTTTGCTTTCTCAAGGAACGCATTAAAATTCAACGGAACAACAGCACGAGCCATCTATCTACAAACAAACATAGACAAGCAAAATACTATCAGGTACTAAGTTCATGATAAAATTAAGTTCAATTAATCATATTACTCAAGAACTCCCACTTAGACAGACACCTCT
>NW_025246107.1:0-2553 GCF_018294505.1 Triticum aestivum | reverse complement strand
TCAAGAATGATTGGATTGTTCTTGTGAAGGGATTGGAAAAGACATTAAAAAATTTCATTAGGGAATGCATAATTGATAGGAAACTGGATTTTGTTGGAATCCAGGAAACTATTAAAGAAAAATTTTCAAAAAATGAATTTCACAATTTATGTGGAGGGAGGAACTTTGAATGGAGATGGTCTCAACCAAGAGGGAAATCTGGAGGGATTTTAGTGGGCATTAATTGTGATAATTTTAACATCAATGAAGTAGAGATTGGGGTTTATTTTATAAGATAGCTTATATATGAAAAAAGAGAAAATTTGAGTGGAATCTCATAGTTGTGTATGGGGATGCACAACCTTTTGGAAAAAATGCCTATTTGGCAGAAATGTCTAGATTGTACCATGATAATTCTTCTGTCCCAATGATGATAGGGGAGACTTTAATATAATTAGGAATATCTCAGAAAAAATAAACCTACTATCAGTGATCACTGGAGCTTTGTATTCAATGCCATCATTGAACAAGATGGGCTAAGAGAGCTACCTCTAGGGGGGAGAAAATATACATGGGCTAATAACCAAGAAGATCCTACCTATGAAAAGTTAGATAGGGTTCTCATTTTCCCTGATTGGGAAGAGAAATACCCTTTGACCACTGTTTAGGCTTTAGAGAGGGAGATATCTGATCACACTCCACTTGTAGTGGACTCTGGGGAGAGAAGAAATAATAATAGGATATTTAGATTTGAAAATGCTTGGATGCTGAAAGAGGGGTTTAGGGAATTTGTATATAAGGTGTGGAACATACAGATAGGAGGAGATACACTGGAGAGATGGCAGAAGAAACTAATAGTTTTTAGACAAAAAGTGAGGGGATGGATACTAAACTCTGATGCTCAAGATAGAAAAATAAAAAAGACATCATGAGCAGGCTGGATGAGATAGATAAAAGAATAGAGATCAAGGGCATAGTAGTTGCTGATAGAAATGAGCAGAAAGAATTAAGAATCCAATTGGGCAGAATAATGAAACATGAAGAAATAAAATGGTTATAGAGATATAAAGATAATGAAATTAGGGATGGAGATAATAATTCTAACTATTATCATGCTAAAGTAAATGGAAGAAGGAGAAAAAAATAGAATTTTCTCTTTCTATCAGGAAGAGGGAGTGATTGAGGGGGATGAGGAGCTAATCAAATACATAACCAATTTCTACAAAAACTTGTTCGGCCACCCTGAAATATCCACTGTAAATCTAAATATACAGGAGGCTCCTGGCATAATAGAAGAACAAGCCAAGGGTTTAATTGAACCTTTTAGTATGCAGGAACTATATGAGGTGGTTTTTAGTATGGAAAAAAAAAGTCCTGGACCTGATGGTTTGCAAATTGAATTTTACCAATAATTTTGGGATTTGGTGAAGTGGGAGTTGAAAGAGTTGTTAGATGAATTCCACACTGGAAAATTAGATATATCTAGACTTAACTATGGAATCATTACACTGGTGCCAAAAATTAAAGATGCTAGACAAATTCAAAAGTTCAGACCTATTTGCTTACTTAATGTGAGCTTTAAAATCTTAACTAAAGTACTGATGAATAGGTTGAGTAAAGTGATCAGACCAATTATTTCTCCAAATCAAACAGCCTTTATAAAAGGCAGATATATCATGGAGGGGGTTGTGGTGCTACATGAAGCATTGAATACTGTACATAAAAGGAAGCAGAGTGCTTTGCTGTTGAAAGTTGATTTTGAGAAAGCATATGACAAGATCAAATGGCCTTTTGTATATAAAATGTTTAAACTCAAAAGATTCCCTGATAAATGGTGTGACATGGTGATGCACACTATGGTGGGGGGCATGTAGGGGTGAAGGTTAATGATGAAATAGGACCCTATTTCAAAACCTTTAAAGGATTGAGATAAGGTGATTCTTTATCACCACTGCTCTTCGACATTGCTGCGGATGCATTAGCAATTATCCTAGATAATGCAATGCAGGGGGATTTTGTGAGAGGGGTGCTCTCTGAGTTAAATAATTGTGAGATTAACATGCTTCAATATGCGGATGATACAATTTCTTGTTATAAGATGATGAAGATAGTGCAAAAAATCTAAACTTCATATTAACAGCCTTTGAACAGATGTCAGGGCTGACTATTAATTTTCACAAAAGTGAGATTTTTTTTGTTTGGAGAAGCAGTTAATAAAACTAGACTTTATCAAGATATATTCACATGTGAGGTTGGAAAAATGCCTATCAAATATTTGGGGCTGCCAGTGGCTGATGTCAGATTGGGGAATAAATTTTGGAAAAAGTGTTACTGAGAAGATTGAGAAAAGGTGTGCTTGTTGGCAGGGGAGACTTCTTAATATGGCTGGGAGAGTTACCTTAGTGCAGGCCTGTCTAACTAACATTCCTATGTTTATGATGTCCTTTTACCCTCTTCCTGTGGGAGTGAGAAAAAAGGCTGACTTCTTTAGGGCCAGACTAGTTTGGCAAGAAGATGAAAACAAAAGGAAATATCATTTGGTAAACTGGAAAACTTGTTGTTTGCCAAAAGATT
>NW_025246106.1:0-2554 GCF_018294505.1 Triticum aestivum | reverse complement strand
GATGGTCGCCGGCGGTGGCGGTGCGTTTGCGGGGCAGGGGCGTGGGGATCGCCAGAGAAAAAGCTCGGCACGGGGGGCCTAGAGGGATGGCCGTGGCGGCGGCGGACTGGCGGTGGGGAGTGTTTTCGGGGCGGGCGGGGCGGCGCATCGTCGGCCGCGGGCGGCGGGGGGCTGCTGTTTGGCCGGTGGTGGCTGGCGGCTCAGGGGGGGTGGAGGTTGAAGATGAACCGCAGGCCCTTGATTTCGTATCCAACGGCTGCAAAATCGACTGACCAGAGATGAAAAAGCCAGTCGACCGACGTGTATCCTCACCTTGCTAGTGCGTTCATTTTCGACAGCAAAATTCAGTTTCGACAGTTAAGTTCAGTTTCGACAGTTAAATTTAGTTTCGATAGTTAAGTTCAGAGATGAGCGGCTGATGTATTTTACATCTAGCACTTTGTGGTTATATATTTTATGTCATGTATTGGAGATGCTATTAGAATTCCACTCAGGTTAACGTTGTTCGTTGTCTCTCTTGTCCTGCTTTAGCCTCGGCGTCGTACAACTCATCGGAGCAGCTCCAACGACGAAACCCTCCATCACAGCGGAGCAGTACCTCGGGATCCATCTCCAAACGCCTAAGATCTTCTTCCCCTCCTCTGAAAGCCAAGTCAGCTGGAGCATCCTCACCGGCCAACCCAATCACGCCGAGATCGACATGGCTTCACCAAAGATGTTGTACACTTGTTGCATCTCTTTTTTACTCTACATGTTATATATATTGTCCACTGAGCACTCGTAGTAATGGGAAATATGATTATTTTATCCTACTATATGACAAGCAGTGAGGTACCAGGCAACTTAGCTATCCGTGATGGACTCTCTTGAACACCATCATTATTTATCTCTGCGCGTTTGAGCTATGCATTTGTTGACGGGCCTGGGAGTTGAGCTAGTATGGCAGTGGCCTGGGTCCAAAGTAATAGAAGTAGCACAAAAACATTTTTTAGTGTAGGATTTTCCTTGTTTAAGCTTGCCTACTAGAATCGCCAGTGCTTGAAAGGAAAAGTGAATGACAAACATCGGAATTGGAAAGTTTCCTATGGTACTACTTTTCATGAATTTGGTGCAAAGGAATGGAGGAAAGGAAAACTGTAGGATTTGTTCCTTTAGTGTCTCCTTTTCATATTCCTATTCATCAAGCACAAGACTAAGAGATAGTAGCATAATAGCATTATAACCGTACATTTTCTTGTGGTTTGACTTAATCTCACCATGCTTTTTTGCATCCTGTGATCTTCCAATTGTTGTGAATCAAACACCCAGATTGGCAGAAATCCTGTGTTTTTAAATTATTTGTTTTGCACGTGCATTCCTATTCTATTCCTCTCTATTTCCTATCCCTGCATTGTTAGAATCCTCAAAATCAAACAAGCCCTTACTCAATTACTTCTGTTATAGATATGTGTCAAAGAAAACCTTGTGTGGTTTGTCCTGCTCCTACGGCGTTGTGTTCCACCCCAGCTCAGATGCTCCAACGACGGGAGGGTTCACCTCAGCAGGGATCTGCTCTCTAGACTGTCTTTCGCCGCCTCAGATCTTCTTCCCCGCCGCCGGCAGCCACGACAACTGCATTACCATCATCAACTGAGCAGATGACCTTGAGGACTACACGGGTCCGCAAGAGAGGTCGCACTCTTCTGTGTCTGCTTACGTTATGCGTCGCTTAATATGATGACATGCTACATTATCATCGTGTTCACCTATTAGACTCCAAGTCAGGTCCAAACTAATGCTGAAACTTGAGTTTTTAAATGGTTGTGGGGTACATATTGGGGCAGCAATCAGTACTGTCTGTCTACTATCTGGTTAATCTCCGGTGTCTACTATGAGTTTCATGTTGGGTGCAAACAAACATTAAAGGAGCCATTATCTGTATTTTTTAACTAAAACTATTATCTGCCTGCTATCACTGGTTTTGGGTCTATCCACGATTTGCTACCATCACTCTGGATTTTTGCATGCACTCCTTACATAATCTCACTATGCTTTATTCCTATGCATGCCAGTTATTGTACACAATGGAACTGATCATGTAGAGCAAAAGAGACGGGCCTTGCGTGTCAATAAAATTTCATGCAGACGGCGTTCCATGGTGGGCGCAAAGGCATCCCCCCTCCACCCATTTCGGATCATAATCAAGAGGAAGATAACTGTTCTGAGGGGGATTCAGAAGGAGAAGACCACTCCTATTTACCCCATGAGGTCTTCGCTCTAACTTGGCATGCTGATGTTGGTAATATCATGCATATGGTGCCTTGCATTGCTTAATGCATACATTAAAGATGTCATCTGCTTAGTTTAGACATGCTTTGTGTCAATGCCATCTGTTTAGTTTCTTTATCATATATGTGAATCATGCAATGCCATCTTGTCTAGCCAGGCATCATATATGTGAATTTTGCAATGCCACCCTGGTTAGCCAGTCATCTTATATGTGAATTATATCATGCCATCATTTTTTATTACGTGTTAAATTTGTCAACAATTTTAGTACATTCAATTACTCTGC
>NW_025246105.1:0-2554 GCF_018294505.1 Triticum aestivum | reverse complement strand
AACAAACTCTTTTATCACCTCCATAATCGAGAAACATCTCCTTAGTCCTTACTAAGGATATTCTTGACCAATGTCCAGTGATCTACTCCTAGATCACTATTGTACTCCCTTGCCAAATACAGAGCAATGTATACAATAGGTCTGGTACATAGCATAGCATACTTTATAGAACCTATGACTGAGGCATAGGGAATGACTTTTCATTCTCTTTCTATTTTCTGCTGTGGTCGGGATTTGAGTCTTACTCAATTTCATACCTTTGCAACACAGGCAAGAACTCTTTCTTTAACTGTTCCATTTTGAACTATTTCAAAATCTTGCCAAGGTATGTAGTCATTGAAAATCTTATCAAGCGTCTTGATCTATCTCAATAGATCTTGATGCTCAATATATAAGTAGCTTTTACTGAGGTCTTTTCTTTTTAAAGAACTCCTTTAAAACACTCCTTTATGCTTTGCAGAAAAATTCTACATCATTTCTGATCAACAATATGTTACTCACATATACTAATCAGAAAGGCTGTAGTGCTCCCACTCATTTTATTGTAAATACAGGCTTCATCGTAAGCCTATATAAAACTATATGCTTTGATCAACTTATCAAAGCGTATATTCCAACTCCGAGATGCTTGCACCAGTCCATAGATGGATCGCTGGAGCTTGCACTTTTTGTTAGCACCTTTAGGATTGACAAAACCTTCTGGTTGCATCATATACAACTCTTCTTCCAGAAATCCATTCAGAAATGCAGTTTTGACATCCATCTGCCAAATTTCATAATCATAAAATGCGGCAATCGCTAACATGATTCGGATAGACTTAAGCATCGATACGAGTGAGAAAACCTCATCGTATTCAACACCTTGAACTTGTTGAAAAACTTTTGCAACAAGTCGAGCTTGGTAGATAGTAACACTACTATCAGTGTCCGTCTTCCTCTTGAAGATCCATTTATTTAACATGGCTTTGCTGATCATCGAGCAAGTCAATCAAAGTCCATACTTTGTTGTCATACATGGATCATATCTCAGATTTTATGGCCTCAAGCCATCTCACGGAATCTGGGCTCATCATCGCTTCCTCATAGTTCGTAGGTTCATCATGGTCTAGTAACATGACTTCCAGAATATGATTACTACACCACTCTGGTGTAGATCTTACTCTGGAAGATCTACGAGGTTCTGTAGTAACTTGATCTGAAGTTTTATGATCAATATCATTAGCTTCCTCACTAATTGGTGTATTTGTCACAGGAACTGATTTCTGTGATGAACTACTTTCCAATAAGGGAGCAGGTACAGTTACATCATCAAGTTCTAATTTCCTCCCACTCACTTCTTTCGAGAGAAACTCCTTCTCCAGAAAGGATCCATTTTTAGCAATGAATATCTTGCCTCCAGATCTGTGATAGAAGGTGTACCCAACAATTTCCTTTGGGTATTCTATGAAGACGCACTTCTCCGATTTGGGTTCGAGCTTATCAGGATGAAACTTTTCCACATAAGCATCGCAGCCCCAATCTTTAAGAAACGACAACTTGGGTTTCTTGCTAAACCATAGTTCATATAGTGTCGTCTCAACGGATTTAGATGGTGCCCTTTTAACGTGAATGCAGCTGTCTTTAATGCATAACCCCAAAACGACAATGGTAAATCAATAAGAGACATCATAGATCGCACCATATCCAATAAAGCGCGGTTACGACGTTTGGACACACCATAACATTGTGGTGTTCCAGGTGGCGTGAGATATGAAACTATTCCACATTGTTTTAATTGAAGACCAAACTCGTAATTCAAATATTCGTCTCCGTGATCAGATCGCAGAAACTTTATTTTTCTTGTTACGATGATTTTTCCACTTCACTCTGAAATTCTTTGAACCTTTCAATTATTTCAGACTTATGTTTCATCAAGTAGATATACTCATATCTGCTCAAATCATCTGTGAAGATCAGAAAATAATCATACTTGCCGCGAGCATCAACACTCATTGGATTGCATACATCGGTATGTATTATTTCCAATAAGTCAGTAGCACGTTCCATTGTTCTGGAGAACGGAGTTTTAGTCATCTTGCCGAAAAGGCACGGTTCGCAAGCATCAAATGATTCATAACCAAGTGATTCCGAAAATCCATCTTTATGGAGTATCTTCATGCGCTTTACACCGATATGACCCAAACGGCTGTGCCACAAATAAGTTGCACTATCATTATTAACTTTGCATCTTTTGGTTTCAATATTATGAATATGTGTATCACTACGATCGAGATCCAATGAACCATTTTCATTGGGTGTGTAACCATATAAGGTTTTATTCATGTAAACAGAACAACATTTTATTCTCTTACTTAAATGAATTACCGTATTGCAATAAACATGATCAAATCATATTCATGTTCAACGCCAACACCAAATAACACTTATTTAGTTTCAACACTAATCCCGAAAGTATAGGGAGTGTGCGATGATCATATCAATCTTGGAACTACTTCCAACACTCATCGTCACTTCCCCTTCAACTAGTCTTTGTTTATTCTGCAACTCCCGTTTC
>NW_025246104.1:0-2554 GCF_018294505.1 Triticum aestivum | reverse complement strand
CGTTGATCCTGGGAAGTGGATATTTGTTTTTGATTGTGACCAAATTGACAGGTCGATAATCAACAACCATCCGGTCCGTACCATCCTTCTTCTTGACGAATAGGACGGGACAAGCCCACGGAGATGAACTAGGTCGGATGAAACCCTTTTTCAAGGACTCATCGAGTTGTTTCTTAAGCTCGGCTAGTTCTAGTGGTGCCATCTTATAAGGTCTTCTAGCAATCGGAACGGTTCCTGGAATGAGGTCTATTACAAACTCAACATCCCTGTCAGGTGGAACCCCTGGCAGTTCTTCTGGAAAGACATCCGGAAAGTCACGGACTACCGGAACGTCCTCAAGGTCTGGCAAAGGGTTGGCGTTAAGAGAATATAATTGTCGCTTGGCTATTCGGGTCAAGACATTGACTATCTTCCCCGAAGGATGGGTGAGTTGAACAGTCCTAGAGAAGCAATCGATTTGGGCATGATGAGCTGACATCCAGTCCATACCCAAAATGATATTAATATCTGAAGATTTAAGGGCTATCAAAGATGCGAGAAAAACAAGTCTGTCGACTTGGATTTCATTTCCATGGCTTACTCTAGAAGTTTGCCATTTGGATCCCGGAGTTTGAATTACCATAGAGAAGGGCAGATCACAGAATGCAACGTTATGCAAACGAGCATAATTTTCAGATATAAAAGAATGAGAGGCTCCTGTATCGAAAAGAACAGATGCCGGGTGGCAATTAACAAGAAGCGTACCGAGAACGACGTTGGGATCCTCTTGAGCTTCTTCGGCAGAGACACAATTGACATGGCCACGTGAAGCGGTGACCGGTTTGGCATGAAACACTTTTCCTGTCGGCTTGCCACGGCCAACAGCTTTAGCAGATTGGTTGGGGTTGGTCTGGGGACACTCACGCATATAATGACCAGATTCCCCACACTTGAAACAAGTCACAGAGCTGGTACGTGGAGGAGCATTATTGGTTGGACCCCCATAGGGCTTGGCCGGTGCAGACTGTTGAACAGGGCTAGGCGCCTGGAAAGATGGCCTCGGTGTGAATCTGGGTGGCAAGGCAGTGTTGGGTACCCATACGCGGCGCTTCTGAGGACCAGCACCGGATGAGGAACCCATGTCACGTCCATGCTTGCGTGTTGCGTCATAATCAGTCTGACCAGTTTCAGCACTGATGGCTTTGTTGACAAGTTTCGAAAAAGATGTGCACTCATGCAGACGGAGGTCGCGGCGAAGCTCAGGACTAAGGCCCTTACGGAACCTTGCTTGCTTCTTGGCGTCCGTAGAAACTTCCTCGGTTGCATATCGTGCAAGATTACCAAACTCCCTGCTATAGACATCCACAGAAAGTCGGCCTTGGGTGAAATTGCAAAATTCTTCACGATTACGGTCCATGAGACCCTCCGGAATGTGATGTTCACGGAAAGCGTCGCTGAATTCAGCCCAAGTTGTGACATGGCCTGCTGGGCGCATAGCTCCATAATTCTCCCACCATAGACTGGCGGGGCCTTCAAGGTGATATGCAGCAAAGGTGACCTTGTCAGCCTCCGCTACCAGCGCGGAACGCAGTTTGTGAGAGATACTGCGAAGCCAGTCATCAGCATCGAGAGGCTCGACGGAGTGGTGGAACGTGGGTGGGTGCAATTTGATAAAATCACTGAGTGACACCACGTTAGCTCTCTGATGGTGTGCTGTATTCTGTTCAATACGCTCCAGCAAACGGTTTGTCTCCCGTTTGTTTCTCTCAGCTTCCATCATAACCTCGGCTAGTGAAGGAGGTTGAGGCAGATGTTCATTTCTGGCTTCACTGCCTTCGGCCTGCTCTTGGGAAGCAGGGTTAGCGCGCGTGTTGACCATCCTAGGTAAACAAGACAATGATTTAGTCAGAATGAAAAAAATTCCGACATAGGATATAGAATGTAAGGAATAACTCGAAATGCAAGATGATCATCCGTATGACATGGTAGATACAGAAACTGCTTCTTTATTCCATCGTCATACACACCATACAGGTTTAGTACAAGACCAAGCAAAGTACTAATACGGTGAAAAGAGGATTACATCTCATCGGAGGCATCTCAAGCTTCTATACATTATTTTTCTACATCTCCGGAAAGAGTACAAACTAGGTCATATCCCACGAGTCACGCAGGACGATAGACGACATAGCTAGTGCGAACTAGTGATACTACTACTAACTCAAACTGATCCGTAGTAGTCCTCGTAGAAGTCACCTCCATAGCCCGGAAGTTCAACATGATCATCCGGAAACAGACGGTCTCGCGGAGCTTGTGGACCATAGGGGCTAGGATGAGGTCTTGGACCAGCAAACGGTGGCCTGCGGGGACCGCGAGGTGGGGTGATGCCTCCTACATCACGCCAAACCATCACGTCTGGCAGAGCAGATCTCACAGGATAGAGATCGCGCATATCTGAATATCCAGCTTGCACCGCCGGTGCGAACCGAGTCAAAGTGGCCCAGTGGTCAGCACGAGTATTGAAGAGCTCTAGCCTTAAGGCCCGGTTTTCACGGTCCTTATCCTCGAGCATCTC
>NW_025246103.1:0-2554 GCF_018294505.1 Triticum aestivum | reverse complement strand
ACACCTTAAAGGGACCATCAGCACGTGGCATTAACTTTGATTTGCGCAAATCAGGAAATCTATCCTTACGCAAATGTAACCAAACAAGATCTCCAGGTGCAAAGACAACATGTTTTCTACCCTTATCTCCAGCAAGTTTATATTTATCATTCATACGCTCAATGTTTTCCTTAGTTAACTCATGCATTTTTAAAATCAATTCAGCACGTTGTTTAGCATCAAAATTAACCTTCTCCGAAGATGGAAGAGGCAACAAATCAATAGGTGCACGAGGTAGGAAACTGATGGAGGCGAGGGTCCCGATCTTTCGATGAGATGATAACTATCGATTTGGTGGAGACGACTTTGACGATCCGACTACAAACGTGCACGACGTAGCGCCTTAGCAATCGCTAAACCAATCTCCTGAGGTTACTGACGATGCCGGAAGCACGGTCAGCCTGACCACGAAGGTCTATTCCTGCAAGCAATCGAAGAACGAGCAAGAATATGATAAAGCAATCTGAATATTGCAAATATATATGAGGTATTGATAATGGTGGGGATCCGGAAGCGGTCTTGGTCTGGTCGTTGGACACAAACGAAGTACACGAAGTTGCAATGGCTAACTTTTAACTAAACAAATCCCAAGGAAAAGCTACTAGATGGATCTACTTATATAGGAGCAAGGGGTGGCGGCCAAGGAGGTGGGAGGACGTCCCAAGCTAGCCTAAAACTAAATCTAGGTCGTACAAGGCCAATGGGCCCAAGTGGAGGTGATGTAACACCTTTGGACTTGTAGTTTGACTCGGATTCTGCTGCAGCATCAGATTGTTTCGTCCACAACTCAACGCTCCGGGCGAATTTGAAGGTGATTCCAATTGGGTTGGAAAGTTCACGAAATCTAGTTTCCAACAAAAAAAGAATCATCCAATTCGGAGTCCGTATGAAAAACTTGTGTGCGTTTTGAGTCAGATATGTCTGTACAGTCCGAATCTGAATCCAGAACGTGAGAGACTTGGACTCTATCTTCTCTTGGGCCAAAAGTGACGTGAGAGAACTTTTTGGACAGCAAATAAACATCTCTTTCTTCCTTATCTTCATATGTGGATTGTACAAATGTCCCATACACCTGCAATTAGACAAAACACAAAAGTGTGTGAAGTATTTTTGTTCTGGATAACATAAATAGATTATTGAATAGTTTGCACTAGAAATCACCTGACAAATATGCATATATGCAATATTTTTGGTCATATCCAAGGTAGTCATGTCCTCATCATCCTCCCCTTCTTGAAAATAAAGCCGTCCTCGGCGTTGCTTAATCTGAAATGTGGCTAACAAAAGAGACAAGGTGTACATGTTGTATATGTATATGTCATCCATTTTTACTTCCCTTGATTTTTGCATATATGACACATGAATAGATGAGTAACTTGCATAGTTGATAAAATCTAAAGCCAAAAAATTAGCACAAGAAGTAGAAAGCATGAAAATATTGCAACTCAGTTTGCACATATAAGTGAAGCTCTTATTCATTTCAAAAGATTGACAATGTTCATCATTAAACCATCCCAACATTGGTAAATAAACCTTACTTGCATCAAATTTACATGCTACAACATGGTTAAATAAGCAAACATGCAATAAGTCATTCAACACAGAATCATCACCAAGATTAGATGTCATATTAAAATTATTAAACATTGGTTCTTTTGCATCAATAGTTAATTCAATGGATGCACTCAAAATTGTTGGTATTTCAGTTGTTTGATCACATGGCAAAGTCAAATTATCAACGTAGTCCTCTAAAATAGGTGGTGTGATCAAAGTAGTGGGTAGCTCATCAGATGGTGCATTCAAATTGACAAGGCATTCATCATTCTCATGTAGAGATGGAAGATCAGTACCTTTGTCATTACCTCTTATGATCAACTCAGATGATGTAGCCACTCTTGGGGGCGATGTGTCACATGGTGGAGGTGATGTAGTCCTGACAACAACGGATGTGGTTGTCATAGTATGCCTAGTAGTTGAAGGAACAATCATATCAACTCTTGGAATGTGCACCGTGCGCTTGTTCTCCTCGTGGCTAACACGTCGTTTTATTTCCTGTTTAGCTTTGCAAGCAAGATGAAACAAATGGTCCATAGGATAACACTCTTCATGAATTAGTATCTCTTGAATATCACGGTTTAATCCTCCCCAAAATCTATCCATAAAATCATCTTCACTTTCTTCTAAAGAGGAATGCAACAAGGTAGTTTGTAAATCATCATAATATTTTGTTACAGTTTCACTACCTTGTTTTAAGTGTTGCAACTTCTTAATCATGTCACGAGTATAATAAGCAGGGACGAAAGTATGTCGCATGGCAAGTTTCAAATCATCCCAAGTAGTAGGTATATAATCAGGGTGTAACCGACAATATTCACTCCACCAAACCAAAGCATAACCAGTGAAAGAACCAACCGCAACCTTAACCTTTTTATGTTCATCGAAATTATGGGAAGCAAATATATTTTTTATGTCGAACTCCCATTCAATATATAAAGCAGGTTTAAAACGGCCATTA
>NW_025246102.1:0-2554 GCF_018294505.1 Triticum aestivum | reverse complement strand
TGAGGCATATATACATACATATACGAAAAAGGAAGAGATCCAGAGGACCCTTACCAGGTGCTAAACGCTTCTGGTCTCTAAGACGATCAACATTCCAAACATTCTGATCCACCATGGCCTCAACATCAACTCCTGTCCATGGAAAAACTGTCAATAAGTAGCTAGCTAGAGAGTTTAGAGGCAGAAGAAAACAAACTGAAGTGATCACATAACAGTTGCAGTGTTATTCAGTTTGCTGTCAAACTTCATATGACATCATAGGATCCAAATGACCTACCTTAATTAACCAATAGTACATGAAGAGTACAAAACACACAATCAGTTTGTTGTGAAAAATCGCAAGAGATATATAGTCTAAAGAATCAGTACTAACTAGCCCCACCATGAAAAAAGCAGCCTAAATTAGGTGAGCTAGCGAGCATGCCAGCTTAATTAATCAGTTCGCGGATACAAATTTATTTGCCGCATTCAAGGTTACTGCTTTTGAAGTTTGTGTATACTATAAAAATGAATGGATGCGCTATGATCTTGTGCAGAAGAGACAGATCAGTCATAATGTGGCCAAGTTCAAATTTGTTTCCCTAGACATACTTCTGTGTAGGGGCTTGCAATTGGCCAATATATAAGATGCAGGTCTGACCATTTGTACTGTTCATATCCTGGTGTACAGTTATGATGTTGAGTTATGGTCATTCTTTTTGGTACATGGAGCGAGTCGAATATTCTGATTCCGGTTTTTGTATTTTGTTAACCGGTTGCAGAGGGAAGGATGGTACTAGTGAGGAGGTAGTCAAGCCTTTTACTCCGACTAAAATGGATTTTGATATTGGATACTTTGAGCTTGTTTTAAAGGTAATTTATTATAAACATGTTCCAACCCACTGAATATCTCTTATCATTGGTTCTGATGGTAAAAAGACTATGTGGCCAGTTGACTAGAATAATTAGCTTCATTGTACACCATAGTATTAATTCACTTCCGAAGATATGCTGAACAAAATAAGCCTTGATGAATTTCTGAAACTCTGAAGCTCTTACCTTGAGGGGAATATGTGAGCATGGAAATTCTTTTACTTCAGGTGCATGATTGAGACCAGTTGTTAATTTGTATGTGATATGCAGGAATAGATGGCCGATATAAGTGCTGAGTGTTTGGATGTGTACGTAAACATTGTCAGCAGGATGTTTCATAGCGAGGATGAAGGTTTTGAGTTCTATAACAAGTATGCTCTTGAGAAAGGCTTTAGTGTGAGAAAAGGCTATGTTGAGTGGGATGAAGCGAACGAGAAGATAATTCTGAGGAAATTTGTCTGTAGTCGTGAAGGTTGCCGTGAAGAGAAGCACATGAAGAGGAAGAGAGAAGATAGGAAGAGGAAGCCACGAAATATCACTCGTGTGGGGTGTAAAGCGAAATTTGTCATTGCAAGAGTCGCCAAAATAGGGCGGTGGTTTGTGAAGGATTTCATCGATGAACACAACCATCCTCTGGCCCCATGAGACGTTGCTTGCTTTTTGCGTTCCCACAGAAGAATCAGCGACGAGCAGAAAGCGGACATTATAGAGATGGAAAATGTTGGAATCCAGAAACACAAAATCATGGATGTGTTGTGCATGCAGTACGGTGGATATGACCAGGTTGGATGCACGACGAGGGACATCTATAACTTCTGCCATCGCTACAAGCAGGAAACAGTCGCTGCTGGTGATGCTCAGACGGTGATCCGTCACATGATGGCGCGGCAAGAGAGAGACCCGGATTATTTCTTCAAATACTTGGTTGATAAACATGGGCATCTGAAGGGATTGTTCTGGTCCAATACTCAATCTCGCCTTGACTATGAGGCTTTCGGCGATGTTGTGGTTTTTGATAGCACATAGAGGACCAATAAGTACAATTTGCCGTTTGTGCCGTTTGTCGGGTTGAATCACCACCGCAGCACAGTTATCTTTAGATGCGGGATCATTTCTCATGAAACTAACGAGGCGTACGAGTGGATGTTGCGGATATTTTCTGAATCCATGGCGCAGAAGCATCCGATATCTGTAATCACTGACGGGGACCTTGCAATGCAGAGAGCGATCAGGGTGCTGTGGCCTGACTCATACCACAGGCTGTGTGTATGGCACATTCAACAGAACATCGTACGCCATCTGCATGATGACGAGGTTAGGGAAGAATTTAGATCTTTCATATATGACTCGTCTTGTATTGAAGAGCATGAGAGAAAATGGATAGAGTTCTTACAAAGGAATGAAGTGACAAGTGAGGAGTCGTGGTTGCATCAGATGTATCAGATGAAGAAGTTGTGGTGTGCTCCATACCTGGTGGGGCACTGTTTCTTAGGATTGAGCAGCAATCAGCGGAGTGAGAGCCTAAACTCCGTGCTACATACACATCTTGAGGGTAAGATGACATTGTTTGATATGCTAGAGCACTATGAGCGTTGCCTTTCGGGACGACGCTTGAATGAGGCGATCCTAGACATCGTGACCTTGCAGTCCGTTCCATTTACAGACGCGGATGCTTCAAGTCTTGAGAAACATGCTGCCCGAG
>NW_025246101.1:0-2554 GCF_018294505.1 Triticum aestivum | reverse complement strand
TGATCCAATATGCTGATGATACAATCCTCATTTTACCTGCTGATGCTAGACATATTGCTCAAGTCAAAAATCTCATTCTTCATTACACTGCTTTTACTGGACTCAAGGTCAATTATGAGAAGTCTTTCTTGGTGCCCATCAATGTTCCTGAAAATCAACTCCAACCCTTGCTCAATATGATGGGATGTCAACAAGGTCAATTCCCTTTCACATATCTGGGTCTTCCCCTTGGAACTTCTAAGCCAAAAATTGAAGACTATAGTCCTATGTTGCAAAAAATTGAGAGAAGGCTCTCTGGTTGTTCCACTATGTTGTCTTATGATGGAAGATTATTGCTCATCAAATCTGTTTTTGCATCCTTGCCAATCTTCTTCAGGTGCACCTTGGCTCTCCCAATGGGGGTGATTGAGCAGATCAATAAATATTTGAGAAACTTTCTATGGAGGAAATTTGGAATGGAAGACAGAGGAACAACTCTAATTGCTTGGTCAAAAGTTTGCCTACCTAAAAAGCAAGGTGGTCTTGGTGTTCTTGACATTGCTCTTCACAATAAGGCTCTCCTCATGAAAAATATCCTCAAGTTTTTAAACAAAGAAGATGTACCCTGGATTAGGCTAATTTGGGAGAAATACTACCACTCTGTCCCTCCAACTGGCCATGCTGTGGGATCTTTTTTGGTGGAAAGCACACATCAGTCTCCTAGATGAGTTTAAGAAGATTTGCAAGTGTAGTATTGGAAATGGGCAAACGGTCCTGGCTTGGAAAGATTCTTGGATTGAGCACAAATTGCAGCACACCCTTCCACATCTTCACTCCTTTGCTTTGAATGATGAGCAGTCTGTTCAAACTTTTTTTGGGGAGACTGATTGGACTGAACATCCTTTTGTTGTCTCGCATTTGTAAGTGCACTCTCAACTAACAACTGGGACCGACCTTTTGTTGTCGCAGTTGCAAGTCCGTCCTCGACTCACAACCGGGATCCAACATTTTTTGCCCGACTCGGTCTCTCCGGGTGAATTCGCCGTCCACTAGTTCGTCGAGAAAGGTTATTGCGCTGACGAGCTTTTTGTTGGACGACCTCGCACCGAACCCGTCAGCCTCCACACACTTGTCCCTCCAGGGGAGTCAAACAAGGCCGATATCCACATCATCGAAGTTGGGGTGCTCCGGCGAGATGCCGATGTCTCTGAAGCCAATAATGACATCGTCGCCGGACTCAGAGTCCGGCCAGGTGCGGACTCTTCAGTGAGGCCGAGAAAAGCAGGCGATCACGTGGTCTTGGTGTGAAGGTTCCGACTTTTGCACACGCCCTTCACGTCGGGGAGCAACGATGAAGCCATCCATCATCGACTCGTACTTGTGGATGACGAGCTTGGGACTCAGGGACGCCCCTGGCAATGACAAGACGTGAGGCCGCCTAGGTCCTACTAGCATGTAGTGCGCGGCGGCACGCCGCGCCACATGGATTGGTAAGTTATTTATTTTATTTTTTGTAATTTTTGGTAAGCTGTCCCAAGAGTTGATTCGTTACAAATTAGTTTTTACAAGAAAATGATATATCTAGTTGGTATATGCATAAATGATCTACATTAGATGATGATAGTGGCTACTTGTTCTCTTTTTAGACCTGAGTTTGTATCTGTCATGTAGTGGTAGACAGATGAATCTAGTTGTTCTGTTCTTGTTCTTGGAGTTTTGTTCACTGTGTAGACCTGGCTTTTGACAAATTGGCAAAATATCTTGAAATTGGAGACGAACGGTGGCACGCCGCGCACAGGGAATACGTGTTGAAAATCTGTTACTACACGTTTTGTGCGTCTGTATCTTTGAAGCGTTGGGAAAGATGATCGTGCATTGGTTTAGAATGTGCTTCTATGCTTCCCTCAAAAAAAAGAATGTGCTTCTATGCTTTCCGGAACTTCTCACTGTAAGAATTTACATGCAAACTGAAGGTTTTATTAGGAGACCTAATCCACGTGTATTTATACATATTAAGGCTCTGTTTGGTTTATTTTTTTTAGATCATCAGGGGAGTTTAAGCCCCCCGTTCCATTAAAGATAATGAAACCAAAACAGTTCCAACAAACCAAGCATGCCTCAAGACGCATGTTCTGAAAAGAGCAAAAACAAACGAACAGAAAGTTTTTGAGGCCTACAGCCTATTACATTCATGGTTCTCTAATAAGCTAGAGGGCAGAGCTGCCGCAGCAAGAATTAGCCAGCATCCTTTTGTCTTCTGCAGCAACCATCAGGCGAACCTCCTTGATCTGCTCCAGGATCCCCCCCTTCATCTTCTTGAGAGGTTGGGTTGGTGTGCCAGGCCAGTCAAGAGGCGATGCAGGGCTTGTGTTTGACAGGCTCTCTTTTTTAGTTGATGAAACCCCCTGCCTTGAGATGTCTGGACTCTGGTAACCAGTCTTGCGCATCCCAGAGGTGAGCTTGGGTAGAGAAGAGCCATGAGTGACACCTCCAGTGTCCATCAGGTCCCTTTTCATCCTGAGGTCAACTGAAGGGGAGCCCTCTGTTTGGTTTATCGTTTCCATTTCAAATACCC
>NW_025246100.1:0-2554 GCF_018294505.1 Triticum aestivum | reverse complement strand
TTTTTTTTTTTTTTGCAGAGAGTTGGCTAAAGTTTTTATGTGCATGTTTAGTCTATTACGAGGCTGGCCAACACTAGTAGAAAAACACCTAATAGTCCCGGTTCGTGAGGGTCTTTAGTCCCGGTACCTCCACCCATTAGTCCCGGTTCAAACACGAACCGGGACCAATGTGCCTCCATGTGGCCTGTGCGCCGAGCCCAGTCAGGGGGCCTTTGGTCCCGATTGGTGGCACCAACTGGACCAAAAGTCCATGTTTTTTTAGAAAAGTGGCTGCTTTAGGGGTTTTGGGGGTTATTTTTAGGTTGTTATTAGCTAGCTAATAGAGAGAAGTGACATCTTTTATATCTTCGTCCTTGGTTTACCAATGCTGCTGCTATATATGTTCATTTCAGCCGCTGATATAATAACTCATGCATGCTCGCATCATACATCATCATATATAATAACAAGTCCTACTAATCATGCATCATCATACAACTTCTACTCGTTATTAATAATAAGTCATACGATCATCATCCTCATAGTCATCGAACCCAACCCTACATAATTGTTCTTAGCACATGATCATCAGTATCAGGTAGGACATGACCTAAACATCCTTAAGGTAAAATAGCATAAAACAATATAGACCCTGACTCTCCATTATAAAGAATGGCGATCATCCTGTCTCCTATTCTTGCCCGTCGCTGCTTTTTGCTTCCAAGAAGCTCCTTACGACTGTCCATACATTTTTTCCATTCTTTAATTGTCATGTCTCCACTTCTTTTAGAAACCCGGTATGGAACAGTTCAGATTCGTAGGAAGACCTGGTTGTATGTTCAAACATGAAGGCTACCGTGCGTATACATCAGATGAGGCACACAATCATTCGGGATTATCTGTTGAAAAACATAGTAATAACTTCGTAGTTACCAATGATGTACTAGTTTTAAAAGTGTGCAAAAAGATGCACGGATGTCATAATAGTAAAAAATCTTACCAGGGTATCTCCATGGTAGTTACCGTAGTTCAACACGTGCACTAGTGGCACGTATTGACCATAATGTTGAGGAGTTTGATTGTAGATATTGTAATTCTCAAGATCAGTACAAAATGCGCCCAGATGATTTTTCTCCTGATAAGTTAATTCGGAGCCTTCGGTGTAGTAGGTTTTGTCTACCATCTTCCGCACATTCTTTGAAGAATGAAAATAAGCTGTCAATGGAAATAAGTTGTCAACTTTTTTGAAATAAACAATATAAATTACTTAATAACTATGTTAAGCTCACATGGGGGCAGAATTCAAGGTGTATCCACAAGGACGCAAATCGAAGGTCTCTCTTGCGTGATTGTAGGATGTCGCGGATGTTGGAACCGCAGCCCTCTAGCTATCTCTCCTCTCAGTCGAACGGAGGTGGAAGAAGAACACGGACTTAAAATTTTCCGGCCGGCGCACGAACGCCGCCACAAGCGCACGAACGCCGGCACGGGCGCACGAACGCCCCAATCCTTTTCTTCCTTACAGTGGCTACATGGCTACACATGGCTCTTACCGCCGCACCTCGATCAATATATCAGGGGGCTTTTTATACCCGGCTGCACACACACACCAACACACGCACCATCCGTCACACGCGGCCACTAACAGCACTAACTAATTAACTCACGCATGCACCAACGCACGCTCACCGCACCAGCCACTACCTGCATGCACGCCCAGATCCAGCCTCTTCCAACGGCCACATGACCCGCCATGCATGTAGCTAGCCAGCCACGGCTGCGCCACTCAACGCAGCCAGTCTAACTAATCCCTACAGCCGCTAGTACACACACGACTAAACACGGAGCTATGGCCGCGCGCATGACGCATGCAGTGGCATGGCTTATTTCTAACAGCGCGTGCTCCTGACGGCAGCTCCCGACATGGTCGGAGAAGGTGGGGCGGCGCGGATCTGGCGATGAACAGCATCGGGAGCTTGGGCGTCGGGGTCGGAGGTCCATGGCGCGGGTGTGATGCTCCTGTACAGAAAAGATACGGGGATGTGAGAGGTGAGGGAGAGATCCATAAGGGGAAGGAACGGAGAGGGAGAAGGTCAGCGGACCAGCGGCCGGTCGCCGGACGGGAGGCAGGCGCCCGGGGTCGAGGGGAGCTCCTTGCTCCGGCGTGGTTGGTGCTGGCGGCGGTGTACGGGCGGCAGCGTTGTGCAGTGCGGCTGGCTTGTGCATGAGCTCCTGGCTGGTGGCTAGCTGGGCCTGTGGCGGAGGCGCGGGAGGAGAGGTCTGCTGGTGCTGGTCGGCAGAGCGCTGGGTGGATGTGTGGAGAAGATAAGATTCTCGGTGGGATTGAGTGCTTGTCGCTACTGCTTTTTCTAGACGATGTGATGTCGCTGCTGCTAGAAGTCGATATCTTTTGTTTTTCATAGGGCTAGATCTCTGCTAGCATACAATTTACTACACTTGGCTGCTGTTTAAGCGGCATAGCTTAATCTTAATTATGAATATTAGTAGCTACAGTACTTAGAAGATGTGTGAATGAAATATTGGAAAGATTTGTTCAAAAAAATATTGAAAATAA
>NW_025246099.1:0-2554 GCF_018294505.1 Triticum aestivum | reverse complement strand
TTTTTTTTTTTTTTGCAGAGAGTTGGCTAAAGTTTTTATGTGCATGTTTAGTCTATTACGAGGCTGGCCAACACTAGTAGAAAAACACCTAATAGTCCCGGTTCGTGAGGGTCTTTAGTCCCGGTACCTCCACCCATTAGTCCCGGTTCAAACACGAACCGGGACCAATGTGCCTCCATGTGGCCTGTGCGCCGAGCCCAGTCAGGGGGCCTTTGGTCCCGATTGGTGGCACCAACTGGACCAAAAGTCCATGTTTTTTTAGAAAAGTGGCTGCTTTAGGGGTTTTGGGGGTTATTTTTAGGTTGTTATTAGCTAGCTAATAGAGAGAAGTGACATCTTTTATATCTTCGTCCTTGGTTTACCAATGCTGCTGCTATATATGTTCATTTCAGCCGCTGATATAATAACTCATGCATGCTCGCATCATACATCATCATATATAATAACAAGTCCTACTAATCATGCATCATCATACAACTTCTACTCGTTATTAATAATAAGTCATACGATCATCATCCTCATAGTCATCGAACCCAACCCTACATAATTGTTCTTAGCACATGATCATCAGTATCAGGTAGGACATGACCTAAACATCCTTAAGGTAAAATAGCATAAAACAATATAGACCCTGACTCTCCATTATAAAGAATGGCGATCATCCTGTCTCCTATTCTTGCCCGTCGCTGCTTTTTGCTTCCAAGAAGCTCCTTACGACTGTCCATACATTTTTTCCATTCTTTAATTGTCATGTCTCCACTTCTTTTAGAAACCCGGTATGGAACAGTTCAGATTCGTAGGAAGACCTGGTTGTATGTTCAAACATGAAGGCTACCGTGCGTATACATCAGATGAGGCACACAATCATTCGGGATTATCTGTTGAAAAACATAGTAATAACTTCGTAGTTACCAATGATGTACTAGTTTTAAAAGTGTGCAAAAAGATGCACGGATGTCATAATAGTAAAAAATCTTACCAGGGTATCTCCATGGTAGTTACCGTAGTTCAACACGTGCACTAGTGGCACGTATTGACCATAATGTTGAGGAGTTTGATTGTAGATATTGTAATTCTCAAGATCAGTACAAAATGCGCCCAGATGATTTTTCTCCTGATAAGTTAATTCGGAGCCTTCGGTGTAGTAGGTTTTGTCTACCATCTTCCGCACATTCTTTGAAGAATGAAAATAAGCTGTCAATGGAAATAAGTTGTCAACTTTTTTGAAATAAACAATATAAATTACTTAATAACTATGTTAAGCTCACATGGGGGCAGAATTGAAGGTGTATCCACAAGGACGCAAATCGAAGGTCTCTCTTGCGTGATTGTAGGATGTCGCGGATGTTGGAACCGCAGCCCTCTAGCTATCTCTCCTCTCACTCGAACGGAGGTGGAAGAAGAACACGGACTTAAAATTTTCCGGCCGGCGCACGAACGCCGCCACGAGCGCACGAACGCCGGCACGGGCGCACGAACGCCCCAATCCTTTTCTTCCTTACAGTGGCTACATGGCTACACATGGCTCTTACCGCCGCACCTCGATCAATATATCAGGGGGCTTTTTATACCCGGCTGCACACACACACCAACACACGCACCATCCGTCACACGCGGCCACTAACAGCACTAACTAATTAACTCACGCATGCACCAACGCACGCTCACCGCACCAGCCACTACCTGCATGCACGCCCAGATCCAGCCTCTTCCAACGGCCACATGACCCGCCATGCATGTAGCTAGCCAGCCACGGCTGCGCCACTCAACGCAGCCAGTCTAACTAATCCCTACAGCCGCTAGTACACACACGACTAAACACGGAGCTATGGCCGCGCGCATGACGCATGCAGTGGCATGGCTTATTTCTAACAGCGCGTGCTCCTGACGGCAGCTCCCGACATGGTCGGAGAAGGTGGGGCGGCGCGGATCTGGCGATGAACAGCATCGGGAGCTTGGGCGTCGGGGTCGGAGGTCCATGGCGCGGGTGTGATGCTCCTGTACAGAAAAGATACGGGGATGTGAGAGGTGAGGGAGAGATCCATAAGGGGAAGGAACGGAGAGGGAGAAGGTCAGCGGACCAGCGGCCGGTCGCCGGACGGGAGGCAGGCGCCCGGGGTCGAGGGGAGCTCCTTGCTCCGGCGTGGTTGGTGCTGGCGGCGGTGTACGGGCGGCAGCGTTGTGCAGTGCGGCTGGCTTGTGCATGAGCTCCTGGCTGGTGGCTAGCTGGGCCTGTGGCGGAGGCGCGGGAGGAGAGGTCTGCTGGTGCTGGTCGGCAGAGCGCTGGGTGGATGTGTGGAGAAGATAAGATTCTCGGTGGGATTGAGTGCTTGTCGCTACTGCTTTTTCTAGACGATGTGATGTCGCTGCTGCTAGAAGTCGATATCTTTTGTTTTTCATAGGGCTAGATCTCTGCTAGCATACAATTTACTACACTTGGCTGCTGTTTAAGCGGCATAGCTTAATCTTAATTATGAATATTAGTAGCTACAGTACTTAGAAGATGTGTGAATGAAATATTGGAAAGATTTGTTCAAAAAAATATTGAAAATAA
>NW_025246098.1:0-2554 GCF_018294505.1 Triticum aestivum | reverse complement strand
AGGAGGAGGAGGAGGAGGAGGGAGGATGAGGGATCTGACGGAGGGAGGAGGAGGAGGAGGGACCTTGGGGCGTTGGTTGGCGACGGTGGGCGACGGCGCGCGACAGAGTGAGTGAGTGTGAGGGGGAGAGTGAGGACGCGCGCGGGCGGGTTGGATAAGGTGTCCTTAGTAGTAGCGCTCGTTCACAACCCCCACTACTGCTATGATCAATAGTAGTAGCGCTTTTTACGTATAAGCGCTACTAGTATACCTAGCCTCCCGGCAACGGTCTTTCTTCCCAAGCGCTACTGATAGTTAGTAGCAGTGCTGCCTTCTAAACAACGCTACTGGTAAGCTCGTGTGCATAAGGTTTTTCCTAGTAGTGATGGGAAACTTGGCCTATACGTGCATATAATGAGAAGAGAGAAACTAGAGTGTGGTGGTGTACTAATATAAAGTTTGATTTTCTTGTGCAGTGATATAAAGTTTGAATTATTTGTGTACTGTTGTAACGACTGATTTTGTGTGTACTGATATGAAGCTTCACTTTTTTGTCCAGGGGAGATCCAGAGGAATGCTTTAGTGTTTAACTGCTCTATTTTGGCAAATTCGAGACATCGAATGGCTTGATTGAATACAACGATGGACTGATGGCTAGGTTACTTGTGGAGAGAAGCAAAGTGGTTATGACTTATGAAGAGTTATTACTGCATTCAAAAGATATGCATCAGGTAGAAAGAGGGAACTGCAAGGGCAAATTTAGTTATAAAATGCACTGGCTTGTTCCAGGAAAAGCATCGAGGGATGGTTTGCTCTTTCTCCATGATGATGCAACTGTTGAGAAGACAGTACATGCAAGTCCACATGGGGAATATGCAGAGATCTTTGTGGAGGAACTGTTCATGCAGAATTTAGTGGGAGCAACTTCCGAAGAAGAACTGATGGATTTGGAAGCATCATTCTTTCCTTTT
Source organism: Triticum aestivum (assembly GCF_018294505.1). Lineage (NCBI taxonomy): Eukaryota > Viridiplantae > Streptophyta > Magnoliopsida > Poales > Poaceae > Triticum > Triticum aestivum. The sequence goes on along the minus strand of NW_025246098.1, from coordinate 1,604 downwards.
CATGTGTGACTCATCCGCCTCCAACCTTCATGAATCATGAATTTATTCAACCATCCCAAGTCGCCCCATGGCTCCAGCTCCATCTTCACAGACCATGGCGACTTGTTGTGTGTTGATCTGATTTGGTCCACTGTATCCCCTTCCTCCTCAATCGCCTTCCTCTCAGTTGGAACCCGATGAGTGATACTTTTACACCAATTTCACCTTTGTTTAAACCAAGATATTTCAATTAAAAAGAGAAATTCGCTCCGATATTGGTACTAATGACTAATGGGTGCAAAGGATTCCACAAACCCTCTCCTTGATGTGTTTCCACAGGAAATGGGCCAAACATGAAACAAATCACATGTGGAAATGGAATGGAAGAATAATGGAGGAAGAAAGACTCATCAGGAGACGTTTCTGTGAAAACAGCAGCCTGTATGGGCGCCCGTATGGCATGAATTCCGAGGCAGATTGTCCATCTGAGCAACTTCCGTGGAAGGGACCCCATCGAAATGTCAACATAGAGAGCACCAGACTACAAACACAGCAGCCAAGACCTCTTCTTCATCTGCAAACCCTAGCCGCCGCCATCTCCACCACCACCATAGTGCTCATCCATCCAAGTCATACTTATAATCGTGCATCGCACAAGGCATCCATTGTAAGACATATTGCAATCAATCAATCTCAAGATGTGTTCTTCAATGTTTTCTTCCCACGATCTAATCCCAATGTGTGAGTAGTTCGATAATGTATGAGTTGAGGCATAAGCGTTGCAACCCAAGTATTTTTTTTGAGGGGATCAATGGAGGACTGTGATATAATGTCCCGTATGTGTGAAATAAGATTGTTCTGTGAAGATGTCTCTTGTCTTGTCTACGATGTGAATAAAATTGTTGTGTGGTGATGAGGTTTTCGATCGAGGTGATCGTGGGTGCGGCAGAGGAGCTGGAACTGGTGGTGAGGGTGTGGCGGAGGTGGTGATGAGGGTGCCGGCAGTGTTGGAGAAGGGGCTAGGTGAGGTGTCGGCCATGGTGGGAGATAGGATCTTGTTGCTCCATATACCAAGTTAGAGAGAATAGTTTGATGTGCAATACGCCGAGGGGCAGGTCATGTATTTATATGTGCAATTACTTGATCGTCAAGGTTACAATATACATGATAAGTACAACAACCATGGGACAGATCCTAGTTGTTAAACTAGATGTACTTGACCTAAACCTAACTAACATTTGTTAGGATCTTGTGCGATTACAAGCGCTGAGATGGCCCTCCTCGACAATGGCATGACCTCTCTATTCCCCTTCACCGCCGGGATCTCCGCAATGGCGAGGGCAGCGTGCCTGGCCATGGCCTCTCCCTCGCACTAGAGTTAATTACGGGAAATGAAAAAAAAAAGTTCATGTACATGCAAAAAATTTGTATGTATAGAATTTAATAGTTTAGTGTGTACAAAAACTATATTCATGTAATAAGATAGTTTATTTGTTTTATAGGCATTCATGTATTTAGGAAGAAGTGCTCATTTATGTGAAATAAAATGTTCATCATGTATTTAATAAATGCACGTGGGTATTTAAAAATGTTCTCCGTGGTATACAAAATGTTTATCACGTATC
>NW_025246097.1:0-2554 GCF_018294505.1 Triticum aestivum | reverse complement strand
TGGTACGTAGCTTCCTCCTCGTCAGGGTTCAGGTTGGTCAAGACTCAAGACTCAAGACGGAGCGAGGATGAGAGACACCTGCACGATGATGCATGCCACCACATACATGAAACTAATCAGCACTATCGACATCCCGAAACATCCAGCATGGAAGACGAACCACATGTAATGTAGTAATTACCTATGATAGGGTCGATTATGCAGAAATAACTCCATCTAGATATCAAGAGAGAGGCTCACATCAGTTTCGTTGTCTGGAACTCTGGTTGGAACAACCAACTTCTGGATTCACTGTTCGCTGTGAATAATCCTGCAGAATACAAAGTAATGAATCTATCATAAGGTCAGAAAAGTGAACAAGGCAAAGGGAAACTAACCATTTAAATGCTCAAATTCCTTATTTTCAGTTGGCCAACAGGTATGAACCTGCTAAACTAGAGCTGAAACTCGTACCATCTAGATCAACATGCCAAAGGATAAACTACTCTTCCTCCCAAACTGTTAATCTCATGAAACAAAAGCTGCTCAGTCACTAGGAAGTCAGCCAATCTGGCCGATGCTTGAAGGAACCAGTGGAAAGACTTCTATATATACGACCTGGGACCTGAAACATTTCCATAGCTTAAAGGTTATGATAATCGTCATGCTTTAAGTTAAAAGAAAACACACATTCATAAGATTTATGTAAAGCAGAAACAAAAAGACATTCACCTCCAGTTTAATCAATCGGCTGTCCCCTGTGTCTTCGTAGTTTACCATGCAATGCAAGCAGCTGCTATGCATGCAAACTTCAGTAGTCCATTTCTGATACCAGTAGGTACAATGTAATATGGGACACACGACTTATATGAGAGCTGCCAAAACTGTATACGAAAGGAAGGTAGCTGTATTTCAACACAACATTAGCACTGCAAATGAAATAATAAAAACCCATGTACGAACCGGCAGATAGGCCGACAACTTGCACATGCCGCATGACTTGCACCCAGGATTCACAGTTTATCTACGTGCACATTGCGCTTTGGAAATGAGTAATTCTGCCATCAAGCCTGTCCGGTTTCACAAGTTAGTATTAATAGTATAGTACAGAGTAATAGGATAGGTGGGGTCTATTTCCTTGAGAAAAGAAAGGAAAATGGTGAGAATTAATTGTTACCTTGGGCTGGGCTAAAGTTGGGTTTGTTCCTTCTAATTTCTTGATTCCCTCTTGTAGCTCTGCACTGAAGCGTAATATATCTAGCTGTCGCAGTGAAACAGGGAGATCACCCCTTACGCAACGACCAGGACAAACCATGACTACTAGGCCCATGAGTGAGGAAAGGCTGTGTAACCCTTGACCTTGAGGCCGGGATGGCAGACCCCAATCATCATTCCCAGACTCCAATGTGTGGAGGGTAACTAGCAGCGAGTAAACTGCGTTTGGGAGAAACAAACATTGTTGAGATGCTGAACTAAGAATAAGAATGAAAGTGACAGAGGGATCGACTGACCTTTGAAATGGCCTTGGTATAGCTGCACAGCTACTTCTTGATGATACTTTTGTTACTGATATTGTTATTGTTTGGATGGAGCAACCAAAGAAGTCCTGAATACCAAATCCACTGTCGGCCGTAATCGTCCTGCAGAAACAGAGTAATGAAAGTAAGGTCAGAAAACGGGCATATAAATGCTCAACCAAAAAGAATCCCACTTTCTTGATACAACTGTATCTAAAAACAAATGGTAAAATAGATAGTCATTCACCTCTAGGTTCATCGATAGAGTGCATACTGTAGCACTCCTCTCCATCTCAAATACTAGCTACCTGTGTGCTATAATACGAGACACAACTTGTAGATGGAGATCCTGGCCAGATGCTAGTCTCAACAAGAGTAGCCTGAAAGGTTTCATGACTATGTAGTATGTACACAATGCAGCTAAAATGATTGAGCAGCTGTGTTGGCAATCCACCTGTCAGATTTAACAAGTTATTAGTTAGTACTACTTCAAAACAATAGATAATTGCGGGATCGACTCCCTTTCTTCGTTGGAAAAGAAGGAATACATAGATAGCAGGAGTTGTGTTACCTTGTGCTACTCAAGTTCAAGTATCACATTAAAATCTGGTTTTGTTCCTTTTAATTGCTTGGCTTGCTCTTGTAGCCCGGGACTGCAACCCTGCACTAATAGACACTCCAGTGAAGTGGGAAAGTCCCCCTTGTGCAGAGATTGGATTTTAGGACAATCTTGGACAAATAGTGTCTTAAGAGAAGGAAGGCTGTGTAGGCCTTGAGGAAGGCACAACAGATTAGGGCAATCCATAAAATTGATGAAACGGAGTGAGGTGAGGAGCTGAAGAGCTCTCTCTTCCTCTTCCGTGAAGCTTTCTGCCCGGTGATCATACCAGAATTCTAAAGTGTGGAGGGTAGCGGCAAGGAGGCTACAGATGGGAGCCACAAGCACTGCTGAGATGCAATCCACTGTAAGTTCTCGTAGTTGACAGTTGTCTGCAGGCGATAACAGGTTGGTCCTTGCTACCACCAATTCCGAGAACAAATCCGCTGATATAGAACGG
>NW_025246096.1:0-2554 GCF_018294505.1 Triticum aestivum | reverse complement strand
CGGAAGAGATAATGATGCAGCGGTGGCGTGACTAATGTGAACAGAACTCGAAACTCTAAACGAACTAGACACTAAGACCAGCAACTCGACACGACGATGCAATCGATAATTCAACTATGCAATCAATGAAAAGAAAATTGCAAAGGCTCAGACTGGCTTGGACCAAGGATGAATAGATCTAACTCTTTTTTGTGGCTTTTTCTTGGACAATAGGTAAGAAAGTAAATCTAATCTAGGAAAACTGGAAATTCTCACCGAGCAACCTGAAAACTGATACCACTTGATAGAGGCGAGGGTCCCGATCTTTCGATGAGATGATAACTATCGATTTGGTGAAGATGACTTTGACGATCCGACTACAAACGTGCACGACGTTGCGCCTTAGCAATCGCTAAACCAACTCCGAGAGGTTATTGACCACGCTGGAGCACAATCAACCTGACCACGAAGGTCTATTCCTACAAGCAATCGAAGAACGAGCAAGAATATGATAAAGCAATCTGAATATTGCGAATATATATGAAGTATTGATAATGGTGGGGATCCGTAAGCTGTCTTGGCCTGGTCATTGGACACAAACGAAGTACACGAAGTTGCAATGGCTAACTTTTAACTAAACAAATCCCAAGGAAAAGCTACTAGATGGATCTACTTATATAGGAGCAAGGGGTGGCGGCCAAGGAGGTGGGAGGACGTCCCAAGGCAGCCTAAAACTAAATCTAGGTCGTACAAGGCCAATGGGCCCAAGTGGAGGTGATGTAACACCTTTGGACTTGTAGTTTGACTCGGATTCTGCTGCAGCATCAGATTGTTTCGTCCACAACTCAATGCTCCGGATGAATTTGAAGGTGATTCCAATTGGGTTGGAAAGTGCACGAAATCTAGTTTCCAACAAAAAAAGAATCACCCAATTCGGAGTCCGTATGAAAAACTTGTGTCCGTTTTGAGTCAGGTGTGTCTGTGCAGTCCGAATCTGAATCCAGAACGTGAGAGACTTGGACTCTATCTTCTCTTGGGCCAAAAGTGACGTGAGAGAACTTTTTGGACAACAAATAAACATCTCTTTCTTCCTTATCTTCATATGTGGATTGTACAAATGTCCCATACACCTGCAATTAGACAAAACACAAAAGTGTGTGAAGTATTTTTGTTCTGGATAACATAAATAGATTATTGAATAGTTTGCACTAGAAATCACCTGACAAATATGCATATATGCAATATTTTTGGTCATATCCAAGGTAGTCATGTCCTCATCACTCGGGCATCTCAAGTATAACAAAAGTCAGTCAAAATAGTAACATTAGCAACAACAACGGGCACATCCTCACAGATACTGATAGGTATGGCAGTTGATTTGTCAGCCATTTGCAAATATATTTTAGTAGGTGTGAGTTTATTCAAGTCAAGTCTTTTATATAAAGAGAAAGGCATAACACTAACACCAGCTCCTAAATCACACAAAGCAGCTTTCACATAATTCTTTTTGACAGAGCAAGGTATAGTTGGTATATCCGAATCTCCAAGTTTTTTAGCTACTCCACCTCTAAAAGTATAGTTAGCAAGCATAGTGGAGATTTCAGCTTCCGGTATTTTTCTCTTATTTGTGATGATATCTTTCTTATACTTTGCATAAGGAGGCATTTTAAGGATATCAGTCATGCGAGTATGCAAAACGACTGGCCTCAGCATTTCAGCAAAGCGTTGAAATTCTTCATCATCATTATTTTTAGTTGACTTGGGTGGAAAAGGCATAGGTTTTTGAACCCACAGTTCTCATTCTTTATCGTGTTTTCTAGCAACAAAGTTTCTTTTATCATATCTTTTATTCTTAGGTTGTGGGTTATCAAGATCAATAGGTGGTTCTATCTCAACATCATTATCTGATTCTTTATCATTATTTGGTTGAGTGTCTTCATGAACCTCATCATTGTATTTTTCATTATCACTAGGTGGATGTCCATTACCAGATTGAGTTTCAGCATCAGAGATAGAAGTTTCATTTTCATTATCAGGAGGTTTGTCTATTTCAGGTTCACTAGAAGCATGCAAAGTCCTATCATTTTTCTTGTTCTTTTTCTTTTTAGAAGAACTAGGTGCATTACTGTTATTTCTTTACAAATCTTGTTCAATTCTTTTTGGGTGTCCTTGAGGATGAAGTGGTTCCTGAGTCATTTTACCTCCTTTAGTTGCAACTCTAACAGCAAAGTCATGTATATTATGATTCATTTCATCAAGTAATTCTCTTTGTGATTTAGCAACTTGTTCTAACTGGGTTTGAATAATAGAAGCATGTTTTCCAACACCTCTAACATCATTTGAGATTCTAAATAACAAGTCACTCAAGCGAGCTATCATATCAGAATTATATTTCAATTGTTTCATAACATTTGCATTGAAGTGATCTTGCTTTCTAATGTAATTGTCATACTCATAAAGGCATTGACTAGGATGTTTATTATGAGGATCATCACTATGATTGAATTTCATTAAAGATTTTACCTCTACCACCTTGGGTGGTGGTGGTGCTTAAAGCCCATGTATTTCTTCGATA
>NW_025246095.1:0-2554 GCF_018294505.1 Triticum aestivum | reverse complement strand
GATGCGCGTGGGAAATGGCTCCAAAGTCAATGTGATCGTCGCCGGCACGCTACCTCTACATCTACCTTCGGGATTGGTTTTAGACCTGAATAATTGTTATTTGGTGCCAGCGTTAAGCATGAATATTATATCTGGATCTTGTTTGATGTGAGACGGTTATTCATTTAAATCAGAAAATAATGGCTGTTCTATCTATGAATAATATCTTTTATGGTCATGCACCCTTGATGAGTGGTCTATTTTTACTAAATCTTGATAGTAGTTATACACATATTCATAGTATTGAAGCCAAAAGATATAAGTTTAATAATGATAGTGTAACTTATTTGTGGCACTGCCGTTTAGGTCATATTGGTGTAAAGCGCATGAAGAACTCCATTCTGATGGGCTTTTGGAATCACTTGATGCTTGTGAACCATGCCTCATGGGCAAGATGACTAAGACTCCGTTCTCCGGAACAATGAAGCGAGCAACGGACTTATTAGAAATAATACATACTGATGTATGCGGTCCGATGAGTGTTGATGCTCGCGGCAGGTATCGTTATTTTCTTACCTTCACAGATGATTTGAGTAGATATGGGTATATCTACTTGATGAAACATAAGTCTGAAACATTTGAAAAGTTCAAAGAATTTCAGAGTGAAGTGGAAAATTATCGTAACAAGAAAATAAAGTTTCTATGATCTGATCGTGGAGGAGAATATTTGAGTTACGAGTTTGGTCTTCATTTGAAACAATGTGGAATAGTTTCACAACTCACGCCACCTGGAACACCACAGCATAATGGTGTGTCCGAACGTCATAATCATACTTTATTGGATATGGTGCGATCTATGATGTCTCTCACTGATTTACCGCTATTGTTTTGGGGTTATGCTTTAGAGATAGCTGCATTCACGTTAAATAGGGCACCATCTAAATTCGTTAAGACGACACCTTATGAATTGTGGTTTGGCAAGAAACCCAAGTTGTCATTTCTTAAAGTTTGGGGCTGTGATGCTTATGTGAAAAAGCTTCAACCTGATAAGCTCGAACCCAAATCGGAGAAATGTGTCTTCATAGGATACCCAAAGGAGACTGTTGGGTACACCTTCTCTCACAGATCCGAAGGCAAGATATTTGTTGCTAAGAATGGATCCTTTTTAGAGAAGGAGTTTCTCTCAAAAGAAGTGAGTGGGAGGAAAGTAGAACTTGACGAGGTAATTGTACCTACTCCCTTATTATAAAGTAGTTCATCACAGAAATCAGTTCTAGTGATTCCTACACCAGTAAGTGAGGAAGCTAATGATGATGATCATGAAACTTCTGATCAAGTTACTACCGAACCTCGTAGGTCAGCCAGAGTAAGATCCGCACCAGAGTGGTACGGTAATCCTGTTCTGGAAGTCATGTTACTTGAACACGATGAACCTACGAACTATGAGGAAGCAATGATGAGTCCAGATTCCACAAAATGGCTTGAGGCCATGAAATCTGAGATTGGATCCATGTATGAGAACAAAGTGTGGACTTTGGTTGACATGCCCGATGATCGGCAAGCCATAGAGAATAAATGGATCTTCAAGAAGAAGACTAACGCTGACGGTAATGTTACTGTCTACAAAGCTCGACTTGTTGCGAAAGGTTTTCAACAAGTTCAAGGAGTTGACTATGATGAGACCTTCTCACTCATGGCGATGCTTAAGTCTGTCCGAATCATGTTAGCAATTGCCGCATTTTATGATTATGTAATTTGGCAAATGGATGTCAAAACTGCATTCCTTAATGGATATCTTAAAGAAGAGTTGTATATGATGCAACCAGAAGGTTTTGTCGATCCAAAAGGTGCTAACAAAGTGTGCAAGCTCCAGCGATCCATTTATAGACTGGTGCAAGCCTCTCGGAGTTGGAATATACGCTTTGATAGTGTGATCAAAGCATATGGATTTATACAGACTATTTGAGAAGCCTGTATTTACAAGAAAGTGAGTGGGAGCTCTGTAGCACTTCTGATATTATATGTAGATGGCATATTTTCACTACAAAAAAAGACACATCTGTGACATTTTGGGCCGAACGAATATTTTTTCTGTCATACTTATGACACTTCTATGACAATAATTGTGACAAAACCCAGTATAAATATAGATGTGGTGGGGTCCTACTTCTATGACAAAAAATCATGACAGAAAATGGGCTTTTTGTCCTGGGCGGGCCGGAGACGCAGTTGCATGACATTCTTTGGGCCGTCCATGACAGAAAAAACCGTGGTAGAAGCGAGGGCGAGGAAAATATCGGGGTGTTCCCGGTTACGGTGGGTGGTCGGGGCCAAGCGATGCGCGTTTCTCTCGTACACGCACGCGCGTGGGTGCGAGGCGTTGGGCTCTAAATGAACCCGAGCGAGGTGTTGGGATCTAACTGAACCCGAGCGACTGCACTGCAGGCTACGCGTTACTGAACCTGAGCGATCGATCAATGGTTGTTAACTGAACCCGATCGAGCGATTCCTTTGCTACTGCTGCTAACTGAAGCTGATCGATGCTGCCTCTGGATGAACAGTGAGCGTTGCTGGG
>NW_025246094.1:0-2554 GCF_018294505.1 Triticum aestivum | reverse complement strand
CGTGGCCCCTCCGGATTAAATTCCCACAAGCGGAGGGGGCGATGTTTGCAGGGCAGTAGGTGCCGGATCAACATAACTTGTACCACTACATCCCTTTCTTGGAGGCCTCGAATCCGGTCCTGCAACAGGGGAACGTCCTTGGGCGGCCCCCAGTCACGCCCCTTATTGACCCATGACGTCAGCCGCTGTGGAGGGCCCGAGCGGAAGACGGGCGGCAGCCTCTGCCTGCTGCCCCTGGGAGCGGTGATATAGAACCACTCCTGTTGCCACAAGCCGAGCTCCTCCTGAAAAGAGCCCTCGGGCCATGGAGCATCGGCCCTCTTACTTATAACCGCCCCGCCGCACTCTGCCTGACGCCCCTCAATCATCTTTGGCTCCAAGTTGAAGGTTTTGAGCCACAAGCCGAAGTGAGGGGTAGTGCGGAGGAAGGCTTCACAGACGACAATGAATGATGAGATGTGGAGGATAGACTCCGGAGCCAAGTCATGGAATTCCAGCCCATAGTAAAACATGAGCCCCCTCACGAAGGGATCCATCGGGAAGCCTAAACCCTGACGGAGGTGAGACATGAACACGACGCTCTCTCCAAGCTCGGGAGTAGGAATAACTTGCCCTCGGGCAGGAAGCCTATGCGAAATCTCGTAGGTTAAGTACCTGGCGTCTCTTAGCTTTAGCACGTCCTCGTAGGTCGGGGCCGGACATTGTTGAAGATCGAAGGTACCCAAATATGGAGCCCTGGGTGTTGGAACTCGGGGCGAGGGGCGGATTCGATAGAGGATTGAAGGAAAAGAACGGGCCTTGGTCTCATTATAAAGGGGGAGAATACCAAGAGCCGTCCACATGACCGTTTGGAACCTGCCTTCGATGGAGGGGGCGTGGCAACGGGTGCGGTTGGGTTACCCACGTCCGTATTGATGGGAATCCCGGAATAAGGGGAACACGATCTCTGCTTCGACAAGACATGCCAAGGAAACAGCCTCGCTAAACGCGCGGAGGTGGAACAATAAAAACAATTCGAGTAAAGGCTTGGTAATGGTGTGACGTCACGCCACAAAATACGTCAGCAAATTGAACTTGTGTAATATTATTCTCTCTACGGTGGTACGTGAAGTTTATTTTTGCAGAGCCGGACACTATCCTGATGTTCACAATCTTCTATAAATTATTCGGAGGAAGAACCCGCCTTGCAATGCCGAAGACAACATGCGCGCCGGACTCTCGTCATTGAAGCCTGGTTCAGGGGCTACTGAGGGAGTTCCGGACTAGGGGGTGTCCGGATAGCCGAACTATCATCATCGGCGGACTCCAAGACTATGAAGATACAAGATTGAAGACTTCGCCCCGTGTCCGGATGGGACTTTCCTTGGCGTGGAAGGCAAGCTTGGCGATACGGATATGTAGATTTCCTACCATTGTAGCCGACTCTGTGTAACCCTAGCCCTCTCCGGTGTCTATATAAACCGGATGGCTTTAGTCCATAGGACGAACAAAAATCATACCATAGGCTAGCTTCTAGGGTTTAGCCTCCTTGATCTCATGGTAGATCCACTCTTGTAACACACATCATCAATATTAATCAAGCAGGACGTAGGGTTTTACCTCCATCAAGAGGGCCCGAACCTGGGTAAAATATCGTGTCCCTTGTCTCCTGTTACCATCCGCCTAGACGCATAGTTCGGGACCCCCTACCCGAGATCCGCCGGTTTTGACACCGACACATATCAAGCTCATAATCCATAACATCATCATGCATATGGAAAATTTTTATCGATGAACAACAGAGGTGTATCATGGTCAAAGGGCTGCTTGCCTGGCTCAACAAAGTCTTCAACTCCTCTGGTCCATCTCCGAGTACTCCATCTATTTCGTCAACTAACGCCGGAAACAAACCCAATGAGCAACACAATAAGGCAAAAAATAAAAGTGCTCTAAAAATGTGAGTTGGACTTTTCTAGGTACCTTTGGTCATATGAGGAATGACCATAGTGGTTTCATTGGTATTTGGTCTATGGATATCTCTGAACATTTCAGTATGATGGAATCAAGGGATTTGTGGATTTGCAAGAAGTGTACATGAACATTATTTTGCAGAATGAGCAAAGACACCCATTTAACAAGGAATGATCTTAGAAGCACCTAGGAGTTCGTTTCACTGGATTTGGAGTCCAAATGATTTTCCTATGAATGTGCAAAGTTGGCAATACATGGACAAATGGAACAATATTTGATGTGGTTCAAAAAGTATTTGGTAAAAATGTTCAAAAACGAAGTTTTGAACATATAAGCATCTAGGAATTTGAATCATGGTATTTGGATAAAAAATGGGCTATTTGTGATTTTCTAAAGTTTATCATAGAAATGGTAAAATGGGGGTTTGATAAATATTTGTGAAGGGAATGTCTCTGAAAAAAAATGTGCAAACAGCACCATAAGATGGATCATGATTTTATGAACTACTAGAAATTTGAATCATAAAATTTGGAGTTCATATGAATATTCTATATATTTTTGATTCTCCCTGGAAGAAAAAGAAAAAGGAAAAGTATTTACCAGT
>NW_025246093.1:0-2555 GCF_018294505.1 Triticum aestivum | reverse complement strand
AGTTAATTTCATCTGTTCAAAGGGTGTTTTGAATGGTCTATCTTGCTTCATACATTTTGGCTTTTTCAAAAACAAGTACAAAATTAGGAAAATCATTAATTAACTACGGATAGTTAGAAATAAAAAATGTTTATTATTTACAAAAATGGATAGATACTCTTCGAAACCACGTATCGGTTGATAGAGGCAGGCATGAAAAAATATAGGTGGGCATCTCATTATTATGTGAAAAAAGGACATGAGGTTACGAATCTGCTATCGTGTGGGTTATGATGGTAAGTTATCCTACCAACCTAGCTAGGTTCAAAAGTCGCCAAGGGACAAGCGGAAATGACACATGTAGTAATGGCAAAATACTTTTTGCATTTACCAGAAAGCTTCAGGGTGGTCTGGCTTCATCATACATAATGTGTAAATTGGAAGCAAGTTAATTTCATCTGTTGAAAGGGTGTTTTGAAGGGTCTATCTTGCTTAATACATTTTGGCATTTTCGCAAACAAATACAAAATTAGGAAAAGCATCCGTTAACTACGGATAGTTAGAAATGAAAGAGGTATATTATTTAACGAAATGGATAGGTGCTCTTCGAAACCATGTATCGGTAGATAGAGGCAGGCATGAAAAAATATAGGTGGCATCTTATTACTATGTGGAAAAATGACATGAGGTTGCGAATATGCTGTCGTATTGGTTTTGATGGTAAGTTATCCTACCAACCTAGCTAGATTCAAAAGTTGCCAAGGGACAAGTGCAAATGACACATGTGGTAGTCCCAAAATACTTTTTGCCTTTACCAGAAAACTTCATGGCGGTCCGGCTTCATCATACAAAATGCGTAAATTGGAAGCAAGTTAATTTCACCTGTTCAAAGGGTGTTTTGAAGGGTCTATCTTTCTTAATACATTTTGGCATTTTCATAAACAAGTACAAAATTAGGAAAATCACTCGTTAACTACGGATAGTTAGAAATGAAAAAGGTATCTTATTTAACAAAATGGATTGGTGCTCTTCGAAAACATGTATCAGTTGATAGAGGCAGGCATGAAAAAATATAGGTGGGCATCTCATTATTATGTGGACATGAGGTTGCGAATCTGCTGTCGTGTGGGTTATGATGGTAAGTTATCCTACCAACCTAGATAGGTTCAAAATTCGCCAAGGGACAAGTGGAATTGACACATGTAGTAGTCCCAAAATATTTTTTTGCATTTACCAGAAAGCTTCATGGTGGTCCGGCTTCATCATACATAATGCGTAAATTGGAAGCAAGTTAATTTCATCTGTTCAAAGGGTGTTTTGAAGGGTCTATCTTGCTTCATACATTTTGGCTTTTTCGCAAACAAGTACAAAATTAGGGAAATCATTCGTTAACTATGGATAGTTAGAAATGAAAATTGTATCTTATTTACAAAAATTGATAGGTACTCTTCGAAACCATGTATCGGTTAATAGAGGCAGGCATGAAAAAATATAGGTGGGCATCTCATTATTATGTGGACATGAGGTTGCGAATCTGATGTCGTGTGGGTTATGATGGTAAGTTATCCTACCAACCTAGCTAGGTTCAAAAGGCGCCACATGTAGTAGTCCCAAACTATTTTTTTGCATTTACCAGAAAGCTTCATGGTGGTCTAGCTTCATCATACATAATGCGTAAATTGGAAGCAAGTTAATTTCATCTGTTCAAAGGGTGTTTTGAATGGTCTATCTTGCTTCATACATTTTGGCTTTTTCAAAAACAAGTACAAAATTAGGAAAATCATTAATTAACTACGGATAGTTAGAAATAAAAAATGTTTATTATTTACAAAAATGGATAGATACTCTTCGAAACCACGTATCGGTTGATAGAGGCAGGCATGAAAATATATAGGTGGGCATCTCATTATTATGTGAAAAAAGGACATGAGGTTACGAATCTGCTATCATGTGGGTTATGATGGTAAGTTATCCTACCAACCTAGCTAGGTTCAAAAGTCGCCAAGGGACAAGTGGAAATGACACATGTAGTAATGGCAAAATACTTTTTGCATTTACCAGAAAGCTTCATGGTGGTCCGGCTTCATCATACATAATGTGTAAATTGGAAGCAAGTTAATTTCATCCGTTGAAAGGGTGTTTTGAAGGGTCTATCTTGCTTAATACATTTTGGCATTTTCGCAAACAAATAAAAAATTAGGAAAAGCATTCGTTAACTACGGATAGTTAGAAATGAAAGAGGTATATTATTTAACAAAATGGATAGGTGGTCTTCGAAACCATGTATCGGTAGATAGAGGCAGGCATGAAAAAATATAGGTGGCATCTTATTACTATGTGGAAAAATGACATGAGGTTGCGAATATGCTGTCGTATTGGTTTTGATGGTAAGTTATCCTACCAATCTAGCTAGGTTCAAAAGTCGCCAAGGGACAAGTGCAAATGACACATGTGGTAGACCCAAAATACTTTTTACCTTTACCAGAAAACTTCATGGTGGTCCGGCTTCATCATACAAAATGCGTAAATTGGAAGCAAGTTAATTTCACCTGTTCAAAGGGTGTTTTGAAGGGTCT
>NW_025246092.1:0-2555 GCF_018294505.1 Triticum aestivum | reverse complement strand
ACGAACATATTTCTTTAATACTCCCATGAACCTCTCGAAGGGGAACATATTGTGTAGAAATACAGGACCGAGAATGAAAATCTCTTCGACTAGGTGAACCAAGAGGTGCGTCATAATATTGAAGAAGGATGGCGGGAACACCAACTCGAAACTGACAAGACATTGGATCACATCGTTCTGTAACCGTGGTAGATCTTCTGGATTGATTACCTTCTGAGAGATTGCATTGAGGAATGCACATAGCTTCACAATGGCTACTCGAACATTTTCCGGCAGGAGCCCCCTCAAAGCAATCGGAAGCAATTGCGTCATAATCACGTGGCAGTCGTGAGACTTCAAGTTTTGGAACTTTTTCTCCGCCATGTTTATTATTCCCTTTATATTGGACGAGAATCCAGACGGGACCTTCATACTGCTCAGGCATTCAAAAAAGATGACCTTCTCTTCTTTGGTCAGAGCGTAGCTGGCACGACCTTGAAACCATTCCGGATGCCGGTCATCAGGGTCTTTCAAACGTTGCTGGTCCTGCCGTGCTTCCTTTGTATCATTTGTCTTCCCATACACGCCCAAGAAGCTTAGGAGGTTCACGCAAATATTTTTCGTAACGTGCATGACGTCGATTGCAGAGCGGACTTCTAGGACTTTCCAATATTCTAGCTCCCAGAATATAGATTTCTTCTTCCACATGGCTGCGTGCCCGTCAGCTCCCTTCTGAACTGATTGTCCGCCAGGACCCTTTCCAAAGATGACTTTCAAATCCTTGACCATATCAAATACCTCAGCACCAGTGCGTTCCGCAGGCTTCGGCCGGTGATCTGCCTTGCCGTTGTAATGCTTGCCTTTCTTTCTTACTGGATGAATTTTCGGAAGAAATCGACGATGCCCAAGGTACACGTTCTTCTTACAATTTGGCAAATGTACACTTTCAGTCTCATGTAAGCAGTGCGTGCATGCATTGTATCCCTTATTTGACAGTCCCGAAAGGTTACTAAGAGCAGGCCAATCGTTGATGGTTACGAAAAGCAACGCTCGTAGGTTAAATTCCTCTTTTTTGTGCTCATCCCACACACGGACACCAGGTCTGCCCCATAGCTGTAAAATTTCATCAACTAATGGCCTTAGGTACACATCGATGTCGTTGCCGGGTTGCTTCGGACCTTGGATGAGCACTGGCATCATAATGAACTTCCTCTTCATGCACAACCAAGGAGGAAGGTTGTAGATGCATAGAGTCACGGGCCAGGTGCTATGGCTGGAGCTCTGCTCGCCAAAAGGATTCATGCCATCTGTACTTAGACCAAATCTTATGTTCCTTGCGTCAGCTGCAAAATCTTTGAACTCTCTGTCGATCTTTCTCCATTGCGTTCCATCTGCGGTGTGTCTCAACTCCCCGTCCAACTTACGGTCCTCTTTGTGCCATCGCAACAACTTGGCATGCTCTTTGTTCCTGAACAGACGTTTCAACCGTGGTATTATAGGAGCATACCACATCACCTTGGCGGGAACCCTCTTCCTGGGTTTCCCGCCCTCAACATCGTCACCAGGGTCATCGCCTCTGATGTTATAACGCAATGCAGTGCATACCGGGCATTCATTCAAATTCTCGTATTCACCGCGGTAGAGGATGCAGTCGTTGATGCATGCATGTATCTTCAGAACCTCTAAACCTAGAGGGCAGGCAACCTTCTTTGCTTCGTACGTACTGGCGGGCAACTCGTTATTCTTTGGAAACATATTCTTCAACATTTTCAGCAAGTTTTCAAATGCCGAGTCAGCTACACCTGCCTGTGCCTTCCATTTCAGCAAATCCAGTGTGCAACCCAGCTTTTTCAGACCATCATCGCATCCAGGGTACAACGACTTTCTGTGATCCTCTAACATGCGATCCAAATTCTCCCTCTCCTTTTCAGTTTCGCAGCGTCTCCGTGCATCAGCAATGGTCCGACCAAGATCATCAACGGTCTCATCACGTGCCTCTTCTTCACCTTCACCTTCACCTTCCCCTTCACCTTCCCCTTCACCTGCCCCTTCACCTTCCCCTTCACCTTCAGCATCCTCCATGAAAGTATCACCGAAATGAGCAAGATAGCTTTCATCGATGAAATCATCCCCTTCTCCATCTTCTTCCATTATAACCCCTCTTTCTCCATGCTTGGTCCAACAATTATAGCTTGGCATGAAACCGTGCCGAAGCAGGTGCAGGTGAACTTCTCTTGAGGAAGAGTAACCCTTCTGATTCTTACAGTCAACACATGGACAGATAACAAAACCCTTCTGCTTGTTCGCATTAGCCACTACGAGGAAATCTTTCAAACCCGTAGTGAACTCGCGGGAGAGTCGGTTACCGTACATCCATTGCCGATTCATCTGCATTATTATAATATAAAATATATAATTAACCATCATGCATTTGTTAAAGTAACTAGCTATAAACAATAGAAATTAAACAATGAACAACACACATGCATATTTTATCAATGACACACATGCATGAAAGGTTCAAGTTGCTAACCGGGATCGAGGAGGAACCTCAAGTGTGGCTCCAACACTTCATA
>NW_025246091.1:0-2555 GCF_018294505.1 Triticum aestivum | reverse complement strand
TAGTTATTAGCTAGAAGGCTTCTTCTCTCTCTTTGAATCTCAATACAAAGTTCTCATTGATCTTCTTGGAGATATATTCGATGTAACTCTTTTTGCGGTGTGTTTGTCGAGATCCGATGAATTGTGGGTTTATGATCAAGTTTATCTATGAGAAATATTTGAATCTCCTCTGAATTCTTTTATGTGTGGTTATGTTATCTTTGCAAATCTCTTTGAATTATCAGCTTGGTTTGGCCTACTAGATTGAGCTTTCTTGTAATGGGAGAAGTGCTTAGCTTTGGGTTCAATCTTGCGGTGTCCTTTCCCAGTGATAGCAGGGAAGCAAGGCACATATTGTGTTGTTGCCATCGAGGATAAAAAGTTGGGGTTTATATCGTATTGCATGAGTTTATCCCTCTACATCATGTCATCTTTCTTAATGCGTTACTCTGTTCTTTATGAACTTAATACTGTAGATGCAGGCAAGAGTCGGTCAATGTGTGGAGTAATAGTAGTAGATGCAGGCAGGAGTCGGTCTACTTGTTGCGAACGTGATGCCTATAAACATGATCATGCCTAGATAATCTCATAACTATGCGCTTCTCTATCAGTTGCTCGACAGTAATTTGTTCACTCACCGTAATACTTAAGCTATCTTGAGAGAAGCCACCAGTGAAACCTATGGCCCTCGGGTCTATCTTTTATCATATAAGTTTACAATCTACTTTTATTTGCATCTTTAATTTTCCTATCTATACCATAAAAATACCAAAAATATTTATCTTATCATATTATCTCTATCAGATCTCACTTTTGCAAGTGGCCGTGAATGGATTGACAACCCCTTTATTGCGTTGGTTGCGAGTTTCTTGTTTGTTTTTGTAGGTGCATGGGACTTTTGAGGAGCCTCCTACTGGATTCATACCTTGGTTCTCAAAAACTGAGGGAAATACTTACGCTACTTTGCTGCATCACCCTTTCCTCTTCAAGGAATACCAACGCAAGCTCAAGACATAGCAAGAAGGATTTCTGGCGCCGTTGCCGGGGAGGTCTTCGCTCAAGTCAAGACATACCAAGTACCCATCACAAACTCATCTCCCTCGCATTACATTATTTGCCATTTGCCTCTCATTTTCCTCTCCCCCACTTCATCCTTGCCGTTTTATTCCCCCTATCTTTCCCAATCTCCTCTCTCTTTCGCTTGCCTTTTTGTTTGCTTGTGCGTTGGATTGCTTGTCGCGATGGCGCAAGATAATACCAAATTGTGTGACTTTTACAATACCAATAATAATGATTTTCTTAGTACTCCGATTGCTCCTCTTAATGATGTTGAGTCTTGTGATATCAATGCTGCTTTGCTGAATCCTTTTATGAAAGATCAATTCTCCGGCCTTCCTAGTGAAGATGCCGCTACCCATCTAAACAACTTTGTTGATTTGTGTGAGATGCAAAAGAAGAAATATACGGATAATGATATTGTTAAATTGAAGTTATTTCCGTTTTCACTTAGAGATCGTGCTAAAATTTGGTTTTCGTCTTTGCCTAAGAATAGTATTGATTCATGGAATAAGTGCAAACATGCTTTTATCTCTAAATATTTTCCTCCCGCTAAGATCATCTCTCTTAGGAACAATATTATGAATTTTAAACAACTTGATCATGAGCATGTTGCCCAATCTTGGGAAAGAATGAAATTGATGATTCGCAATTGCCCTACTCATGGTTTGAACTTATGGATGATCATACAAAACTTCTATGCCGGATTGAATTTTGCTTCTCGAAATTTTTAGATTCGGCCGCGGGAGGCACTTTTATGGAAATCACCTTAGGAGAAGCTACTAAACTCCTTGATAACATTATGGCTAATTATTCTCAATGGCACACCGAAAGATCTACTAGTAAAAAAGTGCATGCTATAGAAGAAATTAATGTTTTGAGTGGAAAGATGGATGAACTTATGAAATTGTTTGCTACTAAGAGTGCTCCTATTGATCCCAATGATATGCCTTTGTCTACTTTGATTGAGAATAGTAATGAATCTATGGATGTGAATTTTGTTGGTAGGAATAATTTTGGTAACAATGCTTATAGAGGAAACTTTAATCCTAGACCGTTCCCTAGAAATTCCTCTAATAATTATGTAAATTCCAACAACAACTCATATGGAAATTTTAATAACATGCCCTCTGATTTTGAGAATAGCATGAAAGAATTTATGATCTCTCAAAAGAATTTTAATGCTTTGCTTGAAGAAAAATTGCTTAAAGTTGATGATTTGGCTAGGAACGTTGATAGGCTTTCGCTTGATGTTGATTCTTTGAAACTTAGATCTACTCCACCTAAGCATGATATCAATGAGTCTCTCAAAGCCATGAGAATTCCCATTGATGAGTGCAAAGAAAGAACCGCTAGGTTGCGTACTAAGAAAGATTGCTTTGTAAAAGCGTGTTCTTCTAGTTTCCATGAAAATAATGACGAAGATCTAAAAGTTATTGATGTGTCCCCTATTAAATCCTTGTTTTGCAATATGAATCTTGATAATGATGGGACTGGATATTATTCAATTTTAGTTAAAA
>NW_025246090.1:0-2555 GCF_018294505.1 Triticum aestivum | reverse complement strand
GGGGTCTGTTGTGCCATCATAGGATTCGATATTTACGGGTTTAAACTCTTTGGGGATTAGATGATCCATTACTTCGTCTGTGAAGCATAGTGGGTGTGCGGCGCCTCTTTATTGGGCTATATCTCGATGAAGCTCCAACGAGTTTTGTCTGATGCGTTCGGCCCGGCCGGACTTACTGTATCCGGCGCGACGGTAGTCGTCGTGGGTCTTGGGGCGCCCACGCGATCCGTAGATCGATCTTGATTGCCTTGCCTTATCCTCCAATATTTCTCGCAAGTCCGGAGCGTTCCCCTGTGGCCCTGTGCTGTTCGGGCGATACTGGGGCACGGTTCTAGTGAAGGGCCTAGAAGCCTCTCTGTCGCGGCCACGAGGTGGCCTGTCAGCCGTATTGGGCTCTGGTGACGCAGGTTTATATGCCTCCTCCTCTAATCGGGGGAGCAACTTGCGTTTGGGGTAGCTTTTGGAGGGGCGTTCGAGCTCATGCTCTTCGGCCGCCAGGACTTCCATCCATCTGTCGGCTAGCAGATTTTGATCAGCTCTAAGATGCTGCTGCTTTTTCTTGAGACTGTTGGCCGTGGCCGTAAGCCTGCGTTTAAAACGCTCTTGTTCGACGGGATCCTCAGGCACGACAAATTCGTCGTCGTCGAGGCTTGCCTTGTCTTCAGAGGGAGGCATGTAATTATCGTCGTCTACCTCTTCGTCTGCCGCCCTCTTGTGCGGGCTGGCATCTCCGTCTTCCTGCGTTGAATCTTGCTGGAGGGGGTTGTCTTCGGCACTGTCTAGGGTATTGTTATCTCCGGTGCCGGAATCGCCATTCTTGCTATGGCGGGATTTAGAGCGGCGCCGCTGACGTCGGCGCTTCGGCTGTTTCTTGGAGGGATCTTCCTCTGCTGTTCCTTCGCCATTCCCTTCCTTTGGGGTGTCCACCATGTATATGTCATATGACGAGGCGGCCTTCCAGGGCCCGATAGGCGCTGGCTTTTGGTCGTCTCCGGCATCGTCGTCCATACCGTCGATGTCTTCGGAGTCGTAGTCTAGCATGTCGGTTAGATCATCGACAGTGGCTACAAAGTGGGTGGTGGGTGGATTTAGAATTTCTTCATCGTCCGCATCCCAACCATCCTGACCGCAGTCCGGCCAGGGCTCTCCAGATAATGAGAGATGCTTTAGCGAATTCAGGATGTCGCCAAAGGGTGAGTGCTGAAAGATGTCCGCAGCGGTGAACTCCATCATCGGCGCCCAATCGCATTCGATTGGCAGGGGCGCGGAGGTTCGGAGTCCGGCGAGGAGTTCGACACCTCGGAGTCACGAGCTTTGCAAAGGACAAGGTCAGCATCCGGATCCATCGCTGTAGAAGTCGCAGCCCCCGAGGCGGTGTCCAGCCACCTGTCCTCGATCTGCGCGGTCGGCTCCGAACTATGGGCCAGAGCGGACTCGTGTGCGGCCTCCAGGGTACTGTCCGGTGGCAGAGCTAAATCATGCCCGTCGTGACAGTGCAGCGCACTCAGCTGTGGCTTGACTCCGTCGAAGATCAAGTCTCCGCAGATGTCGGCAGTGAAGTTTAGGCTTCCAAACCTAACCTGTTGCTCCAGATGGCCAAGCGAATTTGCCCGCAGTGCAAAGCCGCCGAACACGAAGATCTGTCCGGCGAGAAAAGTCTCACCCTGGACTGCGTTGTTGTTGATTGAAGAAGCCATCAAGCCTATCGGTGACGACACAGAGGAACTCTCAATGAAAGCACCAATGTCAGTGTCAAAACCGGCGGATCTCGGGTAGGGGTCCTGAACTGTGCATCTAGGCGGATGGTAATAGGAGACAAGGGACACGATGTTTTACCCAGGTTCGGGCCCTCTTGATGGAGGTAAAACCCTACGTCCTGCTTGATTGATATTGATGATGTGGGTATTACAAGAGTAGATCTGCCACAAGATCAAGGAGGCTAAACCCTAGAAGCTAGCCTATGGTATGATTGTTGTAATGGTTGTTCGCCTACGGACTAAAGCCATCCGGTTTATATAGACACCGGAGAGGGCTAGGGTTACATAGAGTCGGTTACAATGGTAGGAGATCTACATATCCATATCGCCAAGCTTGCCTTCCACGCCAAGGAAAGTCCCATCCGGACACGGGACGAAGTCTTCAATCTTGTATCTTCATAGTCTTGGAGTCCGGCCGATGATGATAGTTCGGCTATCCGGACACCCCCTAGTCCAGGACTCCCTCAGCCCTCGGCAAAGTAATCATCACTTGCTACTGTCTGTAAGTACTACTTCTATAATTAAGTCTCCGTATATATAGCTCAGCTCTTTCATTGCATGTATATATAATTATGCTCACTATATTATGCAGATTGAAGATCGCCGAATGCAAGAAAAGACAAATCGATGGTATTGGGTTCATTCACAAAATCTCATAGATGAATGTAGTGTTAAACATGATGCCAAACAAACCAAGGACAACTTTCTACTATCGTTACTTCAAAATCAAAACAAATATACAATACACTTTCCTTACGAATTCAAGTGAGTGTTACTGCCTTGTGCTTATTCAGTTTC
>NW_025246089.1:0-2555 GCF_018294505.1 Triticum aestivum | reverse complement strand
TGTGGTCTTCTAGGTTTTGGAACTTGCATTTTTTGGGCACACGGTACTACCGCAACATGCCACGGTACTACCGCAGGAGCTACGCACTGTACTACCGCACCCAGCACGGCAGTAATTTTTTACTGCCGCCTGGGGAAGCGATACTACCGCCCTAGGTGCGGTACTTCTGCCCAGGCGGTACTACCGTGATGACACGCGGTACTACCGCACAGTCGAGAGTCCGTGGGGGTTAAGAGCAGGCAGGGGGAGTTCCATCTCCCCATACTCATTCACTCTTTCTCCCCACGCCGTCTCTCTCGCTCCTGCCCAAGAACGGCACCGGAGAACCCCGCCGGATCTCTGTCTCTGGCCGCTCTCCTCGGATTCCGATCGGTGGGATCCTTCCCCACCACTTCCTCTTGCCATGGAACAAGGTTTTTCCTCAAATCCCTCTCTCTTTGCTTCGTTCCTTTGTTTCTAGGTTTTTTTTGGGGAGATGCATGTTGTTCTTGATATTTTAGGCCAAATCTTTGCTAGAGTAGGATGTAGGAGAGCAGTAATGCATAGAGTTGGTACTTGATATGTTGTCCCGTGGTAGATTTGATCAACCGTAGTACCGCTTTGTTGTCATGGTTGTGCTTGGATCTAGTTGTGGTTTCAGATTTGACACCATGCGGTACTACCACATCTCCGGTGCGGTACTACCGCTCCTCAGGAGCGGTACTACCGCGTGAGGCGCGGAACTAAAATTTTACTTCCGCTCCTATACACGGTACTACCATGCCACCCCGGCGCGGTAGTACCGTGGCTAGGAGCAGCACTAAAATTTTAGTACCGCGTAGCCATGCGGTACTATCGTTGTAGTCAATTCTCCCAAGTGGCAATTACGAAGTGCGAGTTCTCCTTGTTTCACCTATTTTGTTGTGGTCTTTGCATTGATCCTTCTCGCTTCTCATGTGTGTTTTTTGTGTTTGTGTCTTAGGTGGTAGCTCTGGTGCTCCTGCTCGCCATTCCAATCCCAGTCGTGACACGGGATCCAAGCGTCTGTGCAACCAAGACGAAGCTCCAGAGGGCTCCAATGCACCCCAACGCTGGACAAAGACCACCGCCACTAAGAACAAGGAGTCCTCCAAGGGAATGGATGAGGTACCACTTGCTGAGTTTGCTGCTCAAAGGAAGATCAACCCATATGTGAATCCTCGTGCCAACTTCAGAGGGAATGATCTATTTTGGACCAAGCAGCAAAACCTCATTTATCTGGATGTGATCAAGGCCAAGCAGAACATCTAAGTGGACGTGCACTAGATTGACATGCATCACATGAGGGATGATAGGCATCGTGCTTACTTTGGTGAGGCTCTGGACCTCGTGGAGCAGTTTGGCATTGAGCATGTGATCTCATTCCATTTGGATTATGACCCTGAGATTGTGGCCCAGTTCTTTACCTCGGTCCACTTCCATACTGATGAGGAACAAAACATGACCTGGATGACCAACGGACAACGGATGACTGCTTCATGGAAGAACTTCATGTATTTGCTTCAGGTTCCCGATGAGGGGCTCAACACACCTGTTGGTGTACGCCCTCATTCCAACACCGAGTCATCCAACAAGAACAAGCTTCAGCCCTACTATGTTGAGAATTTGCTTCCCAGTGGCAAGAAGACGTGGGTGCTGAACCCCTTCCTTGACATCATGTACCGCGTCTTCCGCAACTCTCTTTTTCCATGCATTGGTGACAAGGACAAAGTGCATGCCTATCTGGTGGATATGATGCTCATCTGTGAGGAGGCGCGTATCTCTCAGACTCAGCCACTTGATGTCTTGCATATTATGTGGTGCGAGCTTCAGTTTGCGGTGTTCACCCGTAAGGTACCCATCTATGGACCTTACCTGTTTCTGTTGATATCAAAGACTTGGGAGAAGCTCTATCCTGATGATGAGTTTCTTGCCCCTGACTGGATTCGTCATGAGCCCATCAGGCTCCGTGTCAAGCCCCAGTGGGCCAACACTACTACCCGTGCTGAGGCAGCGGCTTCTTAGATGGATGTGGATGCAGATGAGATTGAGGAGGAGGACGCTGATGAGGACAGCTCTGCTGGCTACTCGCCTTCATCTTCGGAGCCCTCTTGGGCTAAGAAGCTGAAGAACAAGATGAAGGCTCTGTTTTGCATGCAGGCCAACACTACAAAAAAAGACACTTCCGTATTGATACGTGTTTGTCACAGTAGGTCACGTTTTCTGTCATGCATGTACATCCATGACAAATTTATGACAGAATCAAGATAGTCATACCGGTCCTGTCGTACAAGTGTTCCATGACATTACCAAAATTATCATCATGGAAGTGTCCACTTCCATGACAATAAATCGCGCGTCATAGAAGTGCTTTTGTCAAGGGTGACCGACACGTGGCATCCACCATAACGGAACGCCGTTAAGCCATCGGGTCTGGTTTTGGATCCGATAACCCGTTAACAACCCCGACCAATGGGGATTTTCCACGTGTAAAATCATCATTGGCTGGAGGAAACACGTGTCGGCTCACCGTTGGGACAGACGTCATCCACTCATTG
>NW_025246088.1:0-2555 GCF_018294505.1 Triticum aestivum | reverse complement strand
TGTGGTCTTCTAGGTTTTGGAACTTGCATTTTTTGGGCACACGGTACTACCGCAACATGCCACGGTACTACCGCAGGAGCTACGCACTGTACTACCGCACCCAGCACGGCAGTAATTTTTTACTGCCGCCTGGGGAAGCGATACTACCGCCCTAGGTGCGGTACTTCTGCCCAGGCGGTACTACCGTGATGACACGCGGTACTACCGCACAGTCGAGAGTCCGTGGGGGTTAAGAGCAGGCAGGGGGAGTTCCATCTCCCCATACTCATTCACTCTTTCTCCCCACGCCGTCTCTCTCGCTCCTGCCCAAGAACGGCACCGGAGAACCCCGCCGGATCTCTGTCTCTGGCCGCTCTCCTCGGATTCCGATCGGTGGGATCCTTCCCCACCACTTCCTCTTGCCATGGAACAAGGTTTTTCCTCAAATCCCTCTCTCTTTGCTTCGTTCCTTTGTTTCTAGGTTTTTTTTGGGGAGATGCATGTTGTTCTTGATATTTTAGGCCAAATCTTTGCTAGAGTAGGATGTAGGAGAGCAGTAATGCATAGAGTTGGTACTTGATATGTTGTCCCGTGGTAGATTTGATCAACCGTAGTACCGCTTTGTTGTCATGGTTGTGCTTGGATCTAGTTGTGGTTTCAGATTTGACACCATGCGGTACTACCACATCTCCGGTGCGGTACTACCGCTCCTCAGGAGCGGTACTACCGCGTGAGGCGCGGAACTAAAATTTTACTTCCGCTCCTATACACGGTACTACCATGCCACCCCGGCGCGGTAGTACCGTGGCTAGGAGCAGCACTAAAATTTTAGTACCGCGTAGCCATGCGGTACTATCGTTGTAGTCAATTCTCCCAAGTGGCAATTACAAAGTGCGAGTTCTCCTTGTTTCACCTATTTTGTTGTGGTCTTTGCATTGATCCTTCTCGCTTCTCATGCGTGTTTTTTGTGTTTGTGTCTTAGGTGGTAGCTCTGGTGCTCCTGCTCGCCATTCCAATCCCAGTCGTGACACGGGATCCAAGCGTCTGTGCAACCAAGACGAAGCTCCAGAGGGCTCCAATGCACCCCAACGCTGGACAAAGACCACCGCCACTAAGAACAAGGAGTCCTCCAAGGGAATGGATGAGGTACCACTTGCTGAGTTTGCTGCTCAAAGGAAGATCAACCCATATGTGAATCCTCGTGCCAACTTCAGAGGGAATGATCTATTTTGGACCAAGCAGCAAAACCTCATTTATCTGGATGTGATCAAGGCCAAGCAGAACATCTAAGTGGACGTGCACTAGATTGACATGCATCACATGAGGGATGATAGGCATCGTGCTTACTTTGGTGAGGCTCTGGACCTCGTGGAGCAGTTTGGCATTGAGCATGTGATCTCATTCCATTTGGATTATGACCCTGAGATTGTGGCCCAGTTCTTTACCTCGGTCCACTTCCATACTGATGAGGAACAAAACATGACCTGGATGACCAACGGACAACGGATGACTGCTTCATGGAAGAACTTCATGTATTTGCTTCAGGTTCCCGATGAGGGGCTCAACACACCTGTTGGTGTACGCCCTCATTCCAACACCGAGTCATCCAACAAGAACAAGCTTCAGCCCTACTATGTTGAGAATTTGCTTCCCAGTGGCAAGAAGACGTGGGTGCTGAACCCCTTCCTTGACATCATGTACCGCGTCTTCCGCAACTCTCTTTTTCCATGCATTGGTGACAAGGACAAAGTGCATGCCTATCTGGTGGATATGATGCTCATCTGTGAGGAGGCGCGTATCTCTCAGACTCAGCCACTTGATGTCTTGCATATTATGTGGTGCGAGCTTCAGTTTGCGGTGTTCACCCGTAAGGTACCCATCTATGGACCTTACCTGTTTCTGTTGATATCAAAGACTTGGGAGAAGCTCTATCCTGATGATGAGTTTCTTGCCCCTGACTGGATTCGTCATGAGCCCATCAGGCTCCGTGTCAAGCCCCAGTGGGCCAACACTACTACCCGTGCTGAGGCAGCGGCTTCTTAGATGGATGTGGATGCAGATGAGATTGAGGAGGAGGACGCTGATGAGGACAGCTCTGCTGGCTACTCGCCTTCATCTTCGGAGCCCTCTTGGGCTAAGAAGCTGAAGAACAAGATGAAGGCTCTGTTTTGCATGCAGGCCAACACTACAAAAAAAGACACTTCCGTATTGATACGTGTTTGTCACAGTAGGTCACGTTTTCTGTCATGCATGTACATCCATGACAAATTTATGACAGAATCAAGATAGTCATACCGGTCCTGTCGTACAAGTGTTCCATGACATTACCAAAATTATCATCATGGAAGTGTCCACTTCCATGACAATAAATCGCGCGTCATAGAAGTGCTTTTGTCAAGGGTGACCGACACGTGGCATCCACCATAACGGAACGCCGTTAAGCCATCGGGTCTGGTTTTGGATCCGATAACCCGTTAACAACCCCGACCAATGGGGATTTTCCACGTGTAAAATCATCATTGGCTGGAGGAAACACGTGTCGGCTCACCGTTGGGACAGACGTCATCCACTCATTG
>NW_025246087.1:0-2555 GCF_018294505.1 Triticum aestivum | reverse complement strand
AGTTGAGTATGAAGTTTGATCTATACAATGCGTCATCCAGTAATAATTTTTAATTTCTTATTACTTCTATGTGGTGACCATGGATCAATCAAAAACAAGGATGCATGTAAAATAACATGTTTAGTAGACTACTCATTGGAACAAAGTCATCGCTCATTTATACACCACACTGTAGAACAAGTCATCGTTCATTTATACACCATACTGCAGAACATCAGAGCAAGTAAGCAATGCACCCATTAACAAAAATTAAGGGCATCTCTCTCGTGATTGCTTCATGACATAACTGACCCATTTGCTACACCAGAAGTAACTATAGTTCTCTATGACATGAAGATCTCAATAACTATAGAATTTGAACTTAATTCAACCAAATCACAAGATTTACTACTAAAACTTTCAGTGTTGGGGAAAATGAAATTAGAAAGAAAACTATATTGTAAGTCAAATACAATGCACCAGAAGCACCAGTTCTCTATAACTCTTATCTCTGAAATTGTAAGAAAGACACTAGCAACACACTAAATAATCAACTACAACCAAAATTATGCACTTATGTACTAAAAAAATACAGTAACCAGTCAATCGCAAAGTTCTCCCACTCATTAAATAACTCGACTCGGTAATGAAATAACAAGTAACTTCATGTTCTAGGTACAGATATTGCAATAAACCTATAATGTAAAACAGAGAGAGAGAGAGAGGGCGGGAGGGAGGGAGGGAGGGAGGGAGGGAGGGAGAGAGAACTATAGTTACTTCTGGTGTGCCTACCGCAACACCCGACGATGTCCATCGCCAATCGTCCCGAGTTCACGCACATCAAATGGTCGCCGTTCAGCCATGATAATGGTCGCCACACATCAGTACAGCCCACTACAGAATCTTCCTCTCAATTGGGATTTTTTTTCTGCTGCATGCGTCCTTGCACTAGTTGGCAACAAAATAAGGACGGCGCATCCCCGACTTTTCTGACTTAATTCCGCTCTGGTTACCCTTCCAAGAAATCGACCGAAACACACCAGCACTGCTCACCCACCAACAAGGCTGAATCGAACGCGTCACAAATATTAGTATTCGAGGAAACATACATACTCCATATATGGTGACCGTAGATGAAACTTAGAGATATAGTATATATATAAGATAGTCTAGCCAGGTCGGTAGGCTCTTTTCTTGTGTAGATTGGAACGGTACCATCGATGGTTCATGACCCTGTGTACCGGTGCAGATAAGCTTTGACTTTTGGCTCCACTTAAGCTTGGACATGAAATACACCGAATCAGATAGCCTCGTGTAGCAGCGGCGGTGACCATGTTGTGGGGTGGTGTGTTCAATTCTATGTGCGGGCTCTTCTTGTGATAATTCACTTGCTACATGTGTCCTTTGTGGCGCCGCCTACACATCGAATCATCAAGAGATAGATAGATATTTCAAACGAAATAATTCAATGCACCACCATCCAACCTACCCCCCTTTTTTTGCGGGGGAAATAGCATTATATTACTCAATCACGGCATCCTTACAATCATTCAAAGCTATCTCCACTACTTCAACTGGACCAGCACCTAACCAGGTCATGGTCCTACCTTGGGTTCTAGCAAAACTAGCTAAGCTATCACTACCTTTATTTTGTGTTCTCGCGACATGAGAGATACAGGTTTTCCGAAGACCCATAAGGTACTTAATCTCTCTAACAATTGAAGAGTAAACAGATCGATCTGTGTCCGAGCTTGATATGAGAGAAACCACCTCAAGGGAATCCAACTCCAAAGCAACAGGCAGATCACTGCGTTGTAAAGCAAGTGATATACCCTCCATACATGCACGAAGCTCCGCCTCAAGGGGTCTCTGCACGAATACAAAGCCCTGCATGAAGAAAAGTTAATAGCTCCCAGATGATCACACAAGATCATACCATCCATATGCGTCCAGCGCGGCGGCTTCGAAAAATTTGGCAACCAAGGTCCGGCTAATGTTATGCACTTGTTGTTCCAGTGCGCTAAGGTTGTGAAGGTCATGAGTTCACATAGAAGGCTTGCCAGATAAATCGGTCAGGCCAAGTTGTTCTCGAGCATCTCGTGTGCCTTTGAGAACCATCTGTTCGAGTCCTTGGTTTGCCAAATCTGAGAGAAACCATAGCAACTGCTGCGTGGTACTTGTTGTTCGAACGGAGGAAAGTAACACATGGAGAACAAACGCAAACTGCAGCACAGATCCAACTTGCAGTGTGAGGACTAGCTTCAAATTTTGTGATGGCATGTAAACGATGCATCTGTGTTGAGTTGATTGAATTGAATTAAATAAAGGATGAATTTTTGTCAAATGAGAAAATAAACAAGGATGAAAAATTGAAACCCCAGTCCCCACCCGACCAACCCAAAACTAGCTCGCAAACTCCTCCTCTCCAATCCCGCCGCCGCCTGCTCTCCCCGCCGGCGACCCCGTCTCCCCATTCCCACCGCCGACCTTCTCTCCCCCGCCGCCGGGCGACCTCCCTCGTCAGCTGAGCTCGTCCATCCACCCATGGAAACCCTAGCCTTCCACCCACCCACCCA
>NW_025246086.1:0-2556 GCF_018294505.1 Triticum aestivum | reverse complement strand
ACATTCATAATCCACTCGACCGCCTCCGGGCTCCGAGACGTAGGGCTGTTACTTCTTCCGAGAAGGGCCTGAACTCGTACATCCTTTGTGCTTACAACCTCTCCATAGCTAGGACCTTGCCTCTCCATACCTACCCCCCACTCTACTGTCAGGCTTAGAACCACGACAGTTGGCGCCCACCGTGGGGCAGGTGTTTTAGCGATTTTGTGGAGAAGTTGCGATTCTTCCGAGTACTCTCATCATGGTGTCTGCTGGAGTTTTGGTCAAGGGTCAAGAGATCCGTCTCGGCACTCTCACCTTCATCGCCGACGACTCCGCATGGCTCCAGGAGGCTCCACTCGACGTAGACGCGCTCCCCGTCCGCGGTGCGACGCATTTTCGCGCATGTGTCCGCGGCGTTCTGCTGCGGCAACCGTCGACCCAGTATCGGTCGGCTCCTCCAACGTCCACCCTCCCGGTCTCCCGCCAGCGCAAGCGCTCAGGCCGGTCGAGGCTTCAGCGATGGGTGAGTCACGCGGTGGCTCGCCAATCGGCCACTACACAAGTTGCGGCAATCGAGCCCAACGAATCTCTCTACGGCTTGTTCGATCAGTCGACTGGCTCCGGAGAGACTGCATCCGAGTGCGGGAGCAGTGATCCAGCGGCAGAAATCTTGATGGTCGACGGGCCCCGCAGCCCTCCTGGCTTCGCCCGTGGTGGTGGAGCAGGTGATGGCGGCGACCCTGCACGAGACTACGAAGAGTACCAGCCCGAGCCACTCGACTCTCTGCAAAGAGAAGAGCTTCGCCGCAGGAACGAGGATCCCCTGCGTATTCCCATCGCAGGAGAAACCCCCGAGGCTCGTGCCTTGGAGGAGGCGCGTCTGGCCAATTTGGCCGAGCGCACTCGACTGGAGAACCTTCAGCGAGCACTCGACGAGCGCGCGCGGCAACGAGTTCCCGACACCAGTCGACGTCAACTCTTCCCGCCGACTCAGGTATATCGAACCCCAATTCAGAATTTAGCAGCTGCGACCCGTATAGCAGAGTCCATTCAGCCTTCGCAGTCGGAAGCTGGCAGAGGTTTGCTGCAGATCAGAGATCTGCTCCGGGCAGCAGGAGATCAGAATTCAGCCGTGTCTCAGTCGCGCAACAGAATTCACAGTCGATCTGTCACTGTGAATACGGTTCAGTCGGCTCACAGCCCCAGATCGCCTCCGCGGCGCGAAGGGCGTGAGAATCGGCGAGATCAATATGGCGACAGACTCGACCGAGATGATAGGCGTCGAGTGCCCTACTCCCCTCCGAGGGGTGGGTCTTACGCTCCTCGGCAGCCAGATGATAGGCGTCAGTACAGTACAGGGCGTAGGGTTCCAGTTGACCCCAGAGAGCCAGGCTTCGACGCGCGATCCATTATCGTGCAAGGGTTGGTCGACCGGAACAGAGCCCATCGAGGCGCACTCGACAGAGATGTACCCACGAGCAGTCGAGTACATGTTTCTGGTCCTGAATGTTTCAGCAGAGCTATCAGAGCCACAGTTATCCCCCCCAATTTCAGGTTGGCAACAGGAGTCAGCAAGTTCACTGGTGAGTCTAAGCCTGAAACTTGGCTTGAAGACTACCGAGTGGCAGTTCAGATCGGTGGTGGGAACGACGAGGTGGCTATGAAGCATTTGCCCCTCATGTTGGAAGGTTCTGCCAGGGCATGGTTGACTCAATTACCTCCTAGCAGCATTTACACTTGGGAAGATCTGTCCCGAGTGTTCGTCAGAACGTTTGAAGGGACTTGCAAGCGACTAGCG
The DNA here is from genome assembly GCF_018294505.1 of Triticum aestivum. Classification (NCBI taxonomy): domain Eukaryota; kingdom Viridiplantae; phylum Streptophyta; class Magnoliopsida; order Poales; family Poaceae; genus Triticum; species Triticum aestivum. The sequence continues at coordinate 776 of NW_025246086.1, read as the reverse complement.
GGATTGACAGAGTTGCAAGTCTGCGTACAGAAAACTAATGAGACTCTCAGAGAGTATATTCAAAGGTGGATCACTTTGCACCACACTGTGGAAAATGTCTCTGATCATCAGGCAGTATGCGCCTTCAAAGACGGCGTCAAGAACAGAGAACTGAGTTTGAAATTTGGTCAAACCGGTGACATGACCTTGAGTCGGATGATGGAGATTGCTACCAAGTACGCCAACGGCGAAGAAGAAGACCGACTCCGAAGCGGCAAGCACAAGCCGAGTCAGTCGGAAAAAGGAAACACCAGTCGGAAACAGAAGCGGAAGGCTGAACCGGCAGCTCCTGGAGAGGCTCTGGCTGTGACTCAAGGAAAGTTTAAGGGGAAACCAAAAGGATCCTGGAACCCCAAGAAGGTAAAGGATAAAGAAGGGAATGACGTGATGGATATGCCATGTCACATTCACACGAAGAAAGATGAAGAGGGGAATATCATTTACCCAAAGCACACCACTCGCCAATGTCGACTCCTGATCCAGCAGTTTCAGGGAAAACAGTCTAAGGACAAGGAGAAGGAGTCGGACAAGGCCGAAGACAAAGAGGACAGTGAGGGAGGATATCCGCATATCAACTCCACTCTGATGATCTTTGCAGATGTGGAAAGCAGAAGTCGACTGAAAGTGATTAACCGAGAGGTGAACATGGTTGCCCCAGCAAAGGCAAATTATCTGAAGTGGTCTCAAACACCCATCACATTCGACCAATCAGATCACCCGACTCATATTGCCACCCC